>NW_016828193.1:145337-173131 GCF_001698545.2 Rhinopithecus bieti
TGGGGTGGGAGTTACCCGATTTTCCAGGTGTTGTGTGTCTCAGTTCCCCTGGCTAGGAAAACGGATCCCCTTCCCCCTTGCGCTTCCAGGTGAGGCGATGCCTCGCCCTGCTTCAGCTCTCGCTGGTCGGGCTGCAGCAGCTGACCAGCACCGATTGTCCGGCACTCCCTAGTGAGATGACCCCAGTACCTCAGTTGAAAATGCAGAAATCACCGGTCTTCTGTGTCGCTCGCGCTGGGAGTTGGAGACTGGAGCTGTTCCTATTCGGCCATCTTGCTCCGCCCCGGAATATTTGTTTTCTGTTGCCCATGGAAGTTGCGGAAGGGGCGTTGCATTGGAAAACACCGGTTCCTTCATGGAGGACATAGCAGAGCCTCTCCTGGCAGAGCAAGGAGAAAAGGCACTAATAATTCACAAAAGAAAGTAAATATGGGGCATATGATAGGTGGTTCTGAATGGAATTAATGATATCTTGGCCCACCTGTGAGTTCGGATATTCATGCTTTTCCTTTCCACTTCTTTACTCCTGTTAGTCATTCTGCCTTGGGGACCTCCTTTCACTGCATCTAGAATCTTCCGTGATGCCCTTCCTCAACTAACAATCCAATGTTGCACTCTCATTTGCACTCCCTTCATAGCACTTTGTTAATGAGGCTCTTAGAACCCTTATATTCTGCCTTTATTAAACTATACAAATCCTTGAAGCAAAGAGGTTTTGAATCATTTTGATATCCCTTGCAGTATATGCCTCATACTGCCCAGATTCAAATCCTGGCTCCTCCACTTACTGTGTGACCTTGAGGAAGTTACAGAACCCCTCTGGGCCTTACTTTGCTCATCTGTAAAGTGGAGATAACAATAGGACCTGCTCTATAGGATTTCTGTGAACGTTAAATAAAATAGCACATGTGAAGCTCTTAGGACGGTGCTGGACACATAGTAAACCCTCACTAAATATCAGCTACATTATTTGGAATCATAAACACCTACACCTGGAACACAAGTTTCTGGATCAACTAGGAATGGGGTCCCTGTAGGATTTACTGGAGGAGTCAGTTTGAGGAGGCCTGCTGTGAGACTCAGAGTCCTGGGGAAGGTGGGTCCCGAAATCCATGTGTTGCTCCACTCCTGGCACAGCACCTCTAGAAAGGGGTGACAAGGGATGAGCAGGGCTTTTTCTGCAGCTCTCCTGCCCTTTCCTTTTCACAATTATGACTGAGTGCACTAGAAAATAGGCATGCCTGCATGACGATGAGCACATTGACTGCTTATCCTCCTGGCCCTCCTGGGCCTTCCCTTTACACTCCCTCCTCAACCACAATGAATTAACGCCTTGAAGGATGAGGTTAACAAAAGGGAACAGCAGGCCTCAGCAGAGGGACAGGGAGAAGGGACGATAGATGAAGGGAGTGCAGCATGGCGATCACGGAGTAGGAAAGCTGGAGGAAGGTTCACAGAACATCAAAGAGAAAGGTGGTAACTGGGGAGATGGGCGGAGGTGGGGAAGGTAGGCATCTTGGTCCCAGAGAGTACAGTGAGCAGGAACAGTTAGCCTGGAACCTGTGGGGGTCAACCTGTGGGAAGCTGGGTCACTGCTCAGGAGAGAATCTGACCGCCAGATGGCAGTGGCGCCTCAGTCACATGTTCCTAGCCAGCTGTGTGCAGGGACTCCTCCCCTTGTTTACCATGGTGTGAGTGTCAATGCAGCCCCGCCTAGTCTTCAACAGTAACACTGGATTCCAGTTTCAAAGAAAAGCAGTCCTGGGTACAAATAGGCATCTTTCTCTATACTTCATAACTGTATTCAGTCGCAGATTCTTAGGATTAGAGAATTTTGGATTTTGTTTCAAATGAGCCTTTTAAGCTCAGGGGAGGAGAGGCGCAGGCCCACAGACTGACTATTAAGCTCTTTTCCTGTTTAGTGCCTTGTGCCTGCTTTTATGCATTGAAATTTAAATGTGGGAAGTAAGATCAAGGTGAATTTTCAGAAAACTTTTTTTTCCCTTTAAAATCAGGATGGGTAGTTTTTGGTCCAAGAGCGACATCACTTTCTTTATGTGGCTTTGCTCTGTTCACAGTGTGACAAGTCAGAAAATTTCTGCCTCAACAAGCTTCTGTGGCTCTTTGATTCAGAGTTGTGTAAGAGCCTTGGTAATGCAAACCCACTTATTCCTTTAGGGGCTGTCACAGGGCATTTTTCCCCAGCTCTGTTTTATTCCAATCCCAATTTAGACAAAACCACACACACACACACACACACACACACACACACACGCACACGCACACACGCACACACACCCTGTTTTTGAGTTGCAAATTTAAAAGCTTGAGACAATCAAGAAAGTAAATTGATTCTAAATTTAACCCCCAAGACTCAAGAACAAAGCAATTCTAATGTTTTAAAAAACAAAGGTAAGAAAATTTCACAGATTTGGAATGCCAATCATAGATTCAGACATAGCTAGAAAATTGTTAGGCTAATGTCTCAAACTAAATTGCTAAATTTTAAGCCAATTCTTTTTAGATATTCAGACTCTTCAAAATTTTATAAAAACACTTATTTTTAAAATAAGTTTAGAAATTTGAAATAAAATTGATAAGCACTTTACCAATTTAGAGAGCTACCAGGATTCTAAAACTGAATTGTGATAGGTGTTTTGCAAAGCTCAGTTAGACATCAGAATAGAACTGTTTATCTCTGAAAAACCCAAGCTACTCAGTCTCTGATTTCTTCCCACTGCCTTTAACTACATTTTCTCTTCTGTCTTGCTCTCTTCCTTAGTCCCTACTTTATCTTAGCTCTCCTTTCTTACTTCCTACCATCTNCAAACTAAATTGCTAAATTTTAAGCCAATTCTTTTAGATATTCAGACTCTTCAAAATTTTATAAAACACTTATTTTAAAATAAGTTTAGAAATTTGAAATAAAATTGATAAGCACTTTACCAATTTAGAGAGCTACCAGGATTCTAAAACTGAATTGTGATAGGTGTTTTGCAAAGCTCAGTTAGACATCAGAATAGAACTGTTTATCTCTGAAAACCCAAGCTACTCAGTCTCTGATTTCTTCCCACTGCCTTTAACTACATTTTCTCTTCTGTCTTGCTCTCTTCCTTAGTCCCTACTTTATCTTAGCTCTCCTTTCTTACTTCCTACCATCTTTTACTTTTTTCTTTCCATCTTTATCTCTTTCTTAACTTCCTTGCCTCTCTTATTTTTATTTTATTTTTTTAGTTTCCTCCATCTATTTCCCTTCTGTTTTGTCCCCATCTCCTTTGTCTGCTCCCTGTTTTTAATTGATGACACTAGGTAATTAAAGTTTGTGCATATTTTTCCAGTTATTTATTGGAGAGAGTTTTATGTTAGTAATTTTCAAAGCAAGAAAATAGAATTTATATGTTTCGTTCAAAAAAGGTGAATCAAGTGGCTATTAATTCATAGGACAGCTCCTTCCCTTGCTTATGTTGTGATAGTCAAGGGGCATATAAAGGACGAACAGGGAAGAGGGAGGGTTTGGTTCAGGGCATATGACATAGAGGTAGAACAGGATCTCACTTCTTTTACTTTGTTTCTAAGGCTCTGTTGGCTCGTTAGTAGTCAAGAGGTGATATACTGTAGAAGACTTTCAACCAATCTAACTTCTCAAGTATTATTTTGTTATGATTTTTGAAAACAGGCTGATTTACTTCTCCTATCAAGTAGTGAGCCACATGGTCTCTGTTATGTTGAAACTGCTGAGCTTGATGGGTAAGTTATTAAAATTGGAATAATTCGGTTGGTTTTCAATTTATTTAAAAGTAATGTCTTTAGAGATAAGACTTAACCTTGTTCAGTATCTTCTTGAGAGACATAGGAGTTTACATTGCAAAGTCCATAATTACTCTGCAGTAATTTTGAAACTGTCTTTTCTCTTAAATTTATTTTCTTTCAGAAACAGTGAGCTAAACTTATATACAGCAATAACTTTACACAGAGAATCTTCAGTAAGATTCCTTAGATGTTTTAAAACAGTTTTGCTTGTTTTGATTTCAAGTGATTTTATAGGGAAAATGAGAGGGGTAGAGATCAAGATTCCCTGAGGAGGGAAGGAAGGACTGATGTTACTTTAAAAGGCAACCTTTAGGAACTGTGTCAAATGAAGACATAGAAAAAGAAGAGAGAAACAGAATATGATGCAGTTTTGATGTTGATATTAATTTAGAATTTAGTTATAGACCATATAGCAGTTCTATTTCAGAGGATTTAATTTGTCTGGCATAAAAACATTTATTGAATGTTTACATTTTAATGACAGTATGTATTTGTGTTCTTTAGATGGAATTTATCATTTAATCCTGATGTAGATGCTGTATAAGCCCTATTGTACAGACAATGAAATCAAGGCTTAGAGAGCCGAAGTAATTTGCCCAAAGCATCTGAAGAGTGAAGCCAGGACTCGAACCTGGCAGTCTGACACCAGAGTCCATGGTTTTAACTGGTACCTTCCAAATTATTGCCATATTGAGCTATTCAAATAGTGCTTTAGTCTGTGGGACCCTACTTTGGTCAGAACAGTTTAGACACAACTAAAACAGTTCTGAGAGGAACATTTATGGCATACGTTTGAAAAGAGAAAAATTCTCAAATAAATAATCTCATCATTCATCTAAAAAACCTAGAAAACAGCAAAATAAACCCAAAAGAAGCAGTAGGAAGGAGATAATAAAGAGCAGAAATAAATAGACTTGAAAACAAAACAAAACAAAAAAATAAAGGCAATCAACAATACAGAGCTAGTTCTTTGGAAACATCAATACAAGTGACAAACCTCTAAGAATACTACTAAAACAAAAAAAAAAGAAGACACAAATCAGCAATATTATGCATGAATCATGGCATTTGGCAATTTGGTATAGATCCTGAAGACGTTATAAAGGTAAAAAAGAAATACCACAAACAACTGTGCACACAGAAATTTGACAATTTAGAAGAAATGAACCCACTTTCTAAAAAAAAACAGACTATACACTTAATATGACATAGATAATTTGAATAGCTCTATAAGTATTACAGAAATTAATTTCAAATGTAAAGTATAAAAAGCTCTGGGGAAAAAATAGTAATCTTTGAAACCTAGAGCTGGCTAGTCAGATTCTTAGACTTGACGCAGAAAACGTAATCCATAAAAGGAAAACCTTGATAAACTGGACTTCATGAAATTAAAAATTTTTGTTCCACAGAAGTCCCTGTTAGAAGGGCTTAAAGATAAGTTACAGACTAGAAGAAAATATTTGTAAACCATCTATTTGACTAGGGACTTGTATCTTGAATATATTTTTTAAAAGCTTATTAAAACTCAATAGTAAAAAACCAAACCATCCCATTTGAAAATGGGCAAATCACATGAAGAGACATATCACCAAAGAGGACATACAAATGGCAAATAAGCACATGAAAAGATGCTCAACACCGTTAACTGCTGGGGAAATACAAACTAAAACTACAATGAGACCTCACTACAGACCTATCAGAATGGCTAAAATTAAAAAGAGTGACAACTCCAAATGCTAGCAAGGAAGGAGGGAAACAGGATCATTTATACATTGTGGGTGGGAATGTAACATGCTACAATCACTCTGGAAAATGGGTTTGTAGTTTCTTAAAAACTGAACGTGCAGTTAACATACAACCCAACAATTTCACCCCTGGGCATTTATCCCAGAGAAATGAAGACATGTGTGTACAAAAATCTGTACATGAATGTTTATGGTGGCTTTATTCATAACATCCATAAATGAAAACAACTTGAATATCCTTCAATAAGTCAATGGTTGAAAAAATTGTGGTACATTCATACCATGGAATACTACTTAGCAATAACAATGAGTGAACTACTGATACATGTAACACTCTGGATGAATCTTCAGAGAATTATACTGACTAAAAATAATCAATCCCAAAGGTCACATACAGTATAATTCTGTTTATAAAATTTTGCCTTTTGAAAAGGCAAAATCATGGAAATAGAGAACAGATTAGTAGTTGCCAGGTGTTAAGATGGGATGGGAAAGGCAGGGAGGTGGGTACGGCTATGGAGCACAACCTGAGGGATCCTGTGGTGATAGAAATGTTCTGTATCTTAACTATTTTGATATCAATATCTTGGTTGTGATATTATACTATGATTTTGCAAGATGTGAAACTATAGTAAGATGCAATTCTGAGTAAGGGGTACACAGCATCTTTTGGTATTGTTTCTTATGCTGAAAATCACTCTGAAGTTTATCGAGATACTCAGGCAGTCTAAGGAAGAGTGTGGAATGACAATGAAGGCATTAATCAGGAGTCTTGAAAAATACTTTTTAAAAGTATCAAGAAGGCCTATGTGTGATTATTCTTACTCTTTTGTTTTTCGCATTTGAAGGTAGAAGTGAGATAGTGGAGAGGATCCTGAGGAAGTAGTTCAAAATGATGATAAACTTTGATAAATGACATGACGTAGATTAGGGCTATCTGGCTTTTTTGGTGTGACTATTTCAGTTATTTGAACAGTTGTTTAAGTGGATGGACATGTTGACCCTTTAGCCTCTATACCACTTATCTCACTCTTGTCCATCAAGCCCAGCTCAATTTCTGCTTCATCTATGAAGTTCTTGACTATCTCAATTGCTACTCATCTCTGCCTCCTAGGAATCAGCAGGTTTTGATGAATAAGATTACTTTTAAACAAACTAGCTTCAATTATACATCCAACTTAGTCTTTCCTGAAGAAAGCTATTTTAACAATGGGTATTCCTTGGGTTGGACTCATATTGGCCTACATCATCGTGAAGTTCATTTACGGAAGGTTAAGATTGGATGCCTTGTTAGGTATCCACTTTTTGGCTGTCTAAAATGAGTTATTTTCATGGGTTTGCACAAAATTCCACACAGTGATGTTTGCTTTTTTACCTACCACTTGTTTTCCCCAAGAGGATGACTATCCTTTTGGGGGAGCACTTGAGTATCTTGGGTGACTCGGGTATGTATTTAATCAATATTTGTTGACTGAATGAATGTATCACTAAACATTTCCATAAAACATAGAACTCTGATAGCTGATCTTAAGCTACAGTGTAAGAGAATTAGGCTGACTTCAGTGAGAAAACTGGGAAGGTAAGCCCTTAAACACAAGACATAAGTGATGGCCATAGAATCTTAACTGCTGGCCATTTATGAATATCAGAGAGCCATCTGTCCAAAGTATGTGTGGTCCCACCTATAAGAAGATGCACAACTCACTGTGACTTGCTAAGCTTGTGTAGGTCATCTATTTTAGATTTATGGGTTTCTTGGATTGATTCTCCAAGACGAAAGTTGTATTCCTTTTCCCATTTAAATTTCAGCTACTGTGAAATTAGCCATTACCATCTTTTGCAAGTAAAACTCCTGTATAGATAGTAGACTCTGGAGTGATATTAGCTTCCTTTATTTGGCAACTGTGTTCCTATTCCGAATGTGTTTTGTAATTCATGCATGATGTCTGAGTAGGTTCAAATGAAACCATATTTGTTATGTCCTCTGTTCTTTCAAAATGCAAAACAGATCAGTGTGTTGTTATAAAGATGTGCCATGGGTAGAATGCCAACTCTTAGGAGCCCAAGAAGCCCTGCCCACTTTCCTGAAACAGTGAGCGAAGTGTGAATGACATTCAAAGGAGAGTTTCTTGGATCTCTTGGGTTTGGCTTTGCGTGTGCTACACCCACCTGATTACTTTGGTAGGATGCTGTTGGCTGTTCCATATAAAAATTCATGTCATGTCAATAATTTCACAGGGAAACGAACCTAAAAGTCCGCCATGCACTATCAGTTACTTCGGAACTTGGAGCAGATATCAACAGACTTGCAAGGTTTGATGGTAAGTATTTTAAACAGATAAACAAACAAAAATCTCAAACCCGAAAAGCAATGCAACAAACTAATTATGTGAAATCCAACTTATGTTTCTTTTTATTTGGTGGAAGGACATAAAATTCTCCAGGCATCAAAGCCTGTAATTTATTCTCACGCTAAAAGAATAAAATATTTGCCAAGGGGAGAATGGCTTTATTAGTTTATCGTTCATTTCATGCTTGTTTCCTTTTTAAATATCATTTACTTCAATCCCATAATATCCTTTACTTGCTTGATGTTGGCCTCCCTGGAGCCATATACAGACTTGCTGGGGAGGAATATTGGCCACCCTTGTATTTCTAGCTCTAGGTCTAACCACCCGTCCATTTCCTGGCTCCATAACAAAGACTAACTACCAGACCTCAAACTTCATGAAGACAGTCATCCTGCCTCGTATATTTCTGTACCTTGTACTGCGCTTGGTATAATGTCTTGAAGATATTAGGTGTTCAAGAAGAATATTCTGATTTATTAATCAGTTGGTCATCTGTTGACTTTTATTTTAGACCATGGTTTTAGTATTTCCATCTTCATGCCATTCAGCTGGTCCCCTGATCTTCAGTATAATCTCTCTTGCCTCTCCTTTTCTACCTATATCTTGTTCTATTCTGTTAAAGTTATTCTTAAGTTGTCATGGAACAACCTTCAGATGTTGTCCATTCTAGGGATATCTGCATTTATGATTAAGACACCACAGAGAAACACAATACTTCAAAAGTCAAAGGAAAGAAACACTGATTGTAGGATTTTAGGCACCATAATAGACTGCAGAGAGAATCTTTGGAGTCTCTCTTTCACTCCTCAATGGTCTCCTGCTTTACCCACTTGTCAGTCTGGCCCAGAATATTAGTATATCCATACAGATTGGCTTTATTTACTAATGGATTTTCATGAGTTTGAGACAATCTTCCAAAATGTGTTTTGGGGATCCACTTAGGAAAACATGGATAAGGGTCTTGGCATAATCACATGAGTTAAAGCACAGGCAAGTTTATGTTGTAAAGTTTCTCTAGTGCAGAGCTTAGAGCTTCTATTGCCTGTGCTTTGCAGTTGCTTGTAAACTCTTTCTGGATTCTGTTAATATTTTAATCTCTCTTAAATGAGTGCCTTTATAACAGATGTTTATAGAAAAAAAAATTCCTCCAAATTGAGATTTAAGTCAGGGAGTAGCCAGGAAACTGAATGGTCCAAGAAATATTTTGATTAGAATAAAACAAATTACACATTTTCTACTAAGTAATTTTTTCAATGAAATTTTACTGTTATGTGAATCCAAGAAAAGTAAATTGTGTTCATGAATCAAAATACTTGCTTAAAATACCTCATTGAATATTTATGGAATCCTAAAAGGGCCACCTAAATATAATTTACTATTACTCATTTCTTTCCTGGCAGAGTTGTACCTTTATACCTCTATTGATCTACGAAGAGGTAGAAATTAATGAGTTTTAGTGTTGTTAACCATCAAAAAGCAGAGCATGATTGTTAACAATTATTTAGGTCCCATTCTTTCCTAGATGTTTGCCCAGATAGGCTACACTATGATGCAGTTATAAACAACCCTGCAATCTTAGTGGCATAAACACAGTAAAGGCTTATTCTTGCCCATGTCACATCCTGAGTGGTTTGGGTGGCCTTCTCCATCATGGAGCCACAGTATCTGGACTAATGGCGTCTGAGGTCCCTGCATCGAGCAAAGGGTAAGATGAAAGAGACACAGTGGTTTTTAAATTCTTCTTCCTCTTATAGTTCATTGGTTAACATTGTCACCTGGCCCTGACTTAACTGCAAGGGAGGCTAGAAAATAACAAATATGAATACTTGTTGAGCATTAACTGTCTCTACCACACCCTCCAAGAATCATGGCTCTGTAAGTCGATGCCAGGATAATGCATAAGGATCCAGGCTGGATTAGGTGGATTTCTTACATGGAACTACAGGATTGGGGCTAAGTATCCCTCTCTTCAGCATGACTCCTTATACTATCAATCCACCATACCCTACTTGGCTTTTTCTTCTTCTTATAGCAGAAAATGAATAATTAGTTATAAATTCCAGTGTGGGGCAGAGAGGAAGACCAGCATCAGGCACCAAAAAGACATGGGAGGGCAAAGGAAAGTCCTAATGTAAAGAGACTAGGAAGGGAGTGTGAAACGATGGGGTGAGGAGGAAGCTTAAGCTTCCTGAAGTGGCCTTGTAGGACTGAGAAGGAGTGCTGGATCCTCTCCTCCTGGAAGGCAGGTGTCTGGGAGAGGGATCAGCTGGCATGGTAGTTTTAAAATGTCTTTACTTCAGATCCTTTCTGATGTAAGAAACTGGAACACAGTAGCTCCAAATTTAAACCAATACAAGTGGTTTTGCTCAGGCTGAAAACACTTTCCTCCCCTAAGATTTTACAGATGAGGTAACAGGTCTTGAGAAGTTAAAGGACTTGCTTATATATGAAAATAGCCATTTAAAAATACTTCACAAAATTTACTTTTAAGGTGTGTTAATAATTATTACTTACTAGATATGACTTGAATTTGCTTCATACAGAATGGGCAACTCACCAATCCCCAATGAATAATTGTTTTCCCCAATAAAGGCAACACAGACCTCCCTATGATTATATATACTTAAACTGTGGTCAGCTTTTCAGAAAACATGTAATGCCAAATTCATGAGGCTGGTACATTTCTGGGCTAAAATCCAGGTTTCTGTTAAGTTTACTTTTTCATTTTAAAATCTTGGGCTGCCTTTCAATCTACCTTAAAGTTCAAGGCAACAGGGTATTTTATGGGTTTATTCTAATAAATAAAAAATATAATTTCCTGTTTCTAAGAAAGCATCAGAAGAATGAATAGATGAATTAAGGGAAAATAAATTAGAAACAATATACAAATTAGATTCCCCCCAGTTAGCAGCCAAATTTAAAGACCAAGAGGATGATGCAAGATGTGGCATGGAAGCCTTTGAAAGAGTTATGACAGTTAATAAACCCTAAATCCTTCCCATGATTGCTCTTGCTTTCCTTGCTTTCCTTGGCCTTCAGTTATTTTCTCCATCCACTTCTTTCCAAGCCCTAATTTATGCATTTCAATTTTAATATCACACACACACACACACACACACACACACACACACACACTCCACTATCCGCACATGGTTTTCTAACTACTCCATTTCACCATTCTTCTCTTTCCTTTTTTCCTTCCTGTATTCTTGCTTACTGTTCTCATCTCATCTTCCTCCTTCACTTTTTATCTTAGCTATTTTCTCTACCTGCAGTGTCACTTTTCTGTCATTCTTTATCTTTGTTTTCATCACTCTCTCCATTGTAATTGGTTTAAGTTTGTTTATTAAGCACCTCCTAAGTACAAGATACAAAATAAAGTATGTAGAATTATAAATGATCTCTCCATATATTATCCAGGTTCTTTTGATCCTTTGCTCCTGGTTCTTTTTCTACTCCCTTTTTTGTGTCTTCTTTATTCACCTTTGTCCTAATGAAGTATCAATAGATTACAGGTTTTCCTCTGGTGATTGGAAAAAGACTTTCTTGACTCATGGGAATCAAAACCAGATATTGCATCCTTTAGTTTAAATTAAAATAGGATATCAACATTGTGTATGTTTGACAATGACCTGGCTAGCTTTGGCAAGGTGTAATAGATGAGACAGATATGTGAGGCACACTCTTTACCATGTTCTATCTGTGCTAAGTATACGTTTTAATTTGTGACTTCTGGGCAAATCTGGGTATGGCATTATTTTTGCTTCTGGTTACTGTGTGTTTTTTCTTCTGAGACTTGCCAAAATACTTTCTCTAGCACCGAATTACAGTTTGCTGTCCTTGAATCATAAAAGCACATCTTCCAAGTATCTAAAGACATGAATTTCCCACTCCTATCCCCAGAGAAGTTCCCACTGGGGACTCCAGGTTTCGGACACATAGGGTCAGAACTGAGATGGGTTGAAACCTCAGGATGTCTCTGGTAAGTCTCTTTGCCTCCTCACTTTTGCATCTATATTCAAAGATAGTGTCTTTCTGGTGGGCTGATTTCTTTCATCCATATGTGTACAGTCACCCATTATTCATTTAGCAAATGTATGTTTAACACAAGGCCAAGGGATTTGTTAAGCCTGGGATACAGTGGTTAATAAGTCAGGCTCAGGCCATGCTTTTTTAGAGCTTATTTCCCAGGGGAGAAGACAGACTTGAAAAAAGGCTCATCCCTAAAGAAGCCTTTGATACGGTAAAGGTCCTAAAGTTCTCAGGCCCTAAACTTGATGTTGATATGTGAGCAAGAGCTCACTATGTACCAGGCACCATGCTGAGTAATTGCACACATTATCTTGTTAAACCCTTACAACTCTTGAAGGAAGAGATTATTGTTAGCTCAACTTATGGATAAAGAATCTGAGACCCGAGTAAATTGATTAACTTTCCCAGTGTCATATGGCTGTTAAGTGGAGAAGCCAGACTATGAACCCTGGACTTTTGGCAAATCTTATTTTACAAAGGACACAAAAGGACACAAAACCCCAGGTTGTAAACCAAAGTAGAAAGACAGCATTGGAGAGTTAGGGAAAATTAGCACAAGAGCTTAGCTCCTGATTAGGGAAATAAATGAAATTTTAAAATATTCTAAACCCAAAGGTACAAAATTAATTACCAGAGATCAAGTCCATCCAGGATAAGGATGAGGTCATCATATTTTTAAAACGTAGCAATGTTCTCAGTGATTTTGAATGTCAAGATCCCTGACAAGAGTTTATAGAAGACTTGGCCAAATGTAGAGACCAGTGCACACAAGAGAGTTGGGTTTTGGTGGGTAAATCCATTTATTTGAAAAGTTCTCATGCAAATATTTTTATACATTTCAAACATCAGAAAAAAATGATTTATGGTCTCTTGAATTTTGTAAGAAAAGATACATAACTTGATCTAACATTATAGATCAAATATAATATAAAAAGAGATTGAGTGGGCCTTGATGTTCATGTTAAAGTCTTATGGGAATTGAAAAACTTTTATAAACAAGTAACTGAAATACTTGTCAATTATTATTATGTAAACTGGACATTCTTATTCCTTGGGGAAATCCCCGGATGTAAATTGTCGAAATGTGTTTAAGAATCTTTTGCATATTGTTACTGACTGAACTGAGATCTGTTTTCTGCAACTCCTGACAAGTTTACATATTTTGTATGACTGTTAATGCTGAATTCTGAACCAGGGAAAGGTTGACTCTTTATTCAGGAATCCTTGTATACTTTGTGGTTCTTTCTAAAAAATAGCATGTGTGTGATTAAAACATGGAAAAATAAGCATCTCTTTTTGGTTAAAAAAATAAAATAGCTTGGTTAGCATCTTGTGAGTTTTTTTGCTTACCAGATAGCTTTCCTATTCACCTGGACAGGAGCACACCCCAACAGCACAGCTGACGCATGAGGCATAGATTCCATGTAAAGGCGGAATCTTTACTGCTGGTGCTGACATGCCATTATGGTGGTAATGATGGATGGGTGAACCTTGACAGTTGAAGCGTAAAGAAGCTTTAGAAAATAGGAAGGTGACACTCTTCTTTCTAAGAAAATAAATAAATATTTGTCATAATCATCAGGGCAAACAGTAGTGGGCAATCTCTAAAACGCTAAGAAACTCTTGGCTAGAGAAGTTCTTGAACAGCAATATTGATGTTTTATTTGCTGGATAATTTGTCTTATGGAAGAGTTGCAGTACAGATAATCAGTAACTATTTCTATTAATAATGTACACGAAGAGATGAATCCAGCTTCTCTGGAAAATCATAGAATATTGGGCACTGAGTTCTATTTTTATGATAAACTGCAGACTTTCTCTTTGAGGTTAATACTTAGCTTGAGAAGTCTGTCGAGTTGGTAATTAACCAACAATTCAGCTGGCTAAATCTAGAATGCTTAGGAAGGTCCGGAATGAGATCCTGTAGATTTTTTTCAGTATGGGTCTATCGAGAGCATTTCTGTGTGATTGTCAAATGGATAGATTGCAATCTGCTTTCATGTCTTCTCTTCAGAGGGGCGAACAGATATGAGGAGCTAGTTTGATTGTATTTACACTTCATTATTGACGTGATTTTCTTCCAGCTTTATTATTGCCCATTAAAGATGACTTTGTGCTCCAAACATGTATTCAATAAATGACTATGTGAGAAATGATGCGATTTTTTCCTAAACTGTTTCCTCATCGATTGTCAAACTGACCATTTGCGGCCTCTTTCTCTTCTCTGATTGAACTAGCAAAAGGAAGAGGGGTCCTAAGAGAGCTTTCCCCTTATCCTTGTTATGCTTCATGGCTAGGCTCTCATTTTGGTTGCTTCTAATGCACTTTAATGCTCCCACCTGTTTTCAGTATTCTCAGATCTACTCAGCTCCCATTAGATTTAGGCCAGAAACTAAGCCCCGCCAGTTGTGCCTTGGCTATTTGGTTTTCTAGTCCTTCATTACTATCATGGAAATAGACCTACTTTTTCCATTTTTCTTAGATCTGCTCTAATATCCATCTCATCTCTTAACCTCTCTCTTGAAATCATCTGAATTTTTTTCTATCTCTTCGACAAAGATCCTATTATGTAGATAGTATAATAGTTTATAGGAATACAAAGATGAATACAGTCTCCCTTCAAAGGAATCTGTTCATCCGTTTTGGAAAGTGGTACAAACGAAATTGGGAAGTGTGTGTTTTATGCTAATAGAGCTTAAAAAGGGGAAGCCGAGCACTTCTAATGATAAAAACAAATGTAGTTTGGCTTTGTTCCCACCATTTTGTTTTGACTGGGGCCTGTATTTAGAACTTACATCACCGAGACCACACTCTTTGAGAAAGGCTGAATTGGGGCTTAGCCTCCAAGAACCCTGGCAGTACCCCTTGGCCCTACTGCCTGTTCCTGTCTAGAACCACACCCTTGGTGTGAGGCCAGTGAGGAGCGAGCCAACGTGTTTAAGGCTGTATTTGCCTCCATGTCAGTCTTTGCTTACGACAATAGAAATGATCAAATGAACCTGTTTTTTATATTCCTATTGGCAAGGATTGCATATCATGTTGTTTTTGCCCAAAGCACTTTTTTTTTTTTTTTTTTTTTTTTTAAGTGGCTCAGTTTGAAGCCTGAGAAATTGAGTCTTGGGTCAAGAATCTGAAATAAACTTTAAGTGTTGCTATTAACCTGTTACTTTATGTAGATTTTGCTGGTGATAGCCAATTCAAGATTTTACAATTCAGAGTGAAAATTGGTCAAGAAGAAAAGATATTGAATTCAGAAAATGTCTCCTCATCTACAACATAGTTGTCCAAACAACTTGAGCCAGTTTAAATCAGTTTTAATTTACTTTTTACTATCAGTGATAGGCCATAATGGAGCTAACCAGAATTCAGCCCCTTCCCTTGGCAAGGTTATTTGTCTTATCCAAATCATCCTGCCAGCAGTCTCTAATTAGCAGTGGGAAATAGGGATGTCTGGGAAACTGCCAGTGAGTGCCTAAGTGGGGAAGCTTTAGGCAGTACTTTTGTTATACCGGGGAAAGACAGGTGGAGGTTGGAAAAGCGGCCCTGACGCCATGAGTCCCTCATTCCTTTCACAGTTTTATTTGTTTTTGCTTTTTTAATGCAAGGGCTGTTAGTGATCTGGTTGGTCAGGAGTGACCAGTGGCCATGTGGCAACTGGTTACTGTTACCTCTGTTTAGTAGTTTTAAAGGGAGTATCCTAGGGAGAAAGGGGACCCACCTAAGAAGCCTCTTTTAAGTTCAGACGGCAGCTTGGAGAGTGGATGGAGTCAGTGTAATACAGATCTCTAGGCTTACTTGGTCCCCTTTCTCTTTAATGAGTGCTAAAGATACAGTCCCCTTTTTATTTTCCAAATGCTACGTTTTATGTTCCAACTTGCCCTTTTGACTTCTGATTAAATGTGAATGTATTTTGTTTGTTTGTTTTGAGAGAGAGAACTTTGTAGATACTAATCTCACCCCCAACTCCGACTCAAGTCCTGACTGGATCTAACCACAGCTTCCTTTTTCATATCTCCCCTCTCTTTTTTCCTTCCTCCCTGTGTTCCTCTCTCCCTCCATTCTGTTCTTTCGTGTCTTTGTACTCATTATGTATAAAAATTTTTCCTCACCTTTTGCAGTGGATATGTATATTAATCTAATAGTTATGTTTTGTGACAGGGTCCGTGAAAGATTATTTGTGGTTTCTTTTCCTATCTAGAGAACCCCCATCCTGAATATATATTTTCATATTGAAATAATGGAACGAATTGATTCGTTGATTTGGAGTGGGCATGCCTTTGGTTTGGAATTAAAGAAACTAGAAACATCTTCTAGGGGCAAGTTATATGGTGCCTTTGAGAGTCCCCAGAACTCTGAATCTAATCAAGATAAGAAGCATAGAACAGCTGAAAGGAATCACACGCATTCTCAAACACATGTGGCAAACAAGGCCCAGGTTTCTTTCTGGTGGGATACAGTAGGACCTCTGAAATCCTGATTATGAGCTTAGAAAGATGGTTAACTTTTGTTGTGAGACTGGAAGTATACTATTTTAAACTGTGTAAAAGTTCACATTTAGCTGAAAGAGATGGTATAAGAGAAACTTTTAGGACAGTCACTACTTTATCTTTTCAAAAATTATTTGTTATAAACTAGAAGTAAAGATATGCTCTTTTTTATTTTTTAAGGAAAAAATATCCCATGGCTCTTAAGGTTTCTGTTGTTGTTGTTTTTTTTTTTAATTTGTATTTGGACAGTACAGAAAACTGTGTTTCAAAATAGTTGATGGCTTTCCATTTGTCTGCCTCCCAGCTTATTTTTTCTAGCACAATTCTGTATATATGTAACCCCATGCTGTTAAAGGGAAACAGTGGTAAAACAGTGCTGTGGGCTTCTGAAGAGAATTTTGGGTGAGTCGTAAAGAGGTTTGTTTTGTTTTTCTATTTTCCAGGGATTGTTGTCTGTGAGGCGCCTAACAACAAGTTAGATAAATTCATGGGAATCCTTTCTTGGAAAGACAGCAAGCACTCCCTCAACAATGAGAAGATAATCCTGAGAGGCTGCATCCTGAGAAATACCAGCTGGTGTTTTGGAATGGTTATTTTTGCAGGTACAGCATGTGACCCAGCTCTATGGGAACCTTTCCTGCAACATACACCAGCACAGTCTACGATTCTCCAAGTTCTGATGAGCACAGTGCTTTCATTCCATGCGAAGTAGTGCTCTGGAGTTGGCTTCAGATTGTAGGACACCAGGAGAAAACACCATTGCTCTGAAAAGAGTCCAGGTGGCCCTGTTATATGAGGGACTACTGCCATCTTATTCTTAAAGATGCTGGAGTTTTAACTAGACAGTGGGTGCTAGATACCTACTGCTTAATTTTTCTTTATTAACCCCATCTTAATCACCTTTGTCATTTTATGTATGAATCTGCCTTTAAAGTGGGTAAGAGTATGAAAGAAAGCCCCTGGCTGTGCAGTTAATTTTGTAGTTTGCAAAGGTCAAGCAGATCTTTTGGAAAAGGCTTCTTGATCTTGTAATAATTTCTGTTTATACTCCATAACTTTTTTGACTGTTCATAAATAGGAGAGTGGGTTCTGGAAAGACTGTGCATGATGGGGGTGGGTGGGGTGGGGGGAGGTGTCTCTTACTCTTCTTGCCCACCATATTTCTTTTCTCTGCTTTATTTATATAGGCCCAAGGTGGCCCTCTCTTGCTAAGAAAGCTTACAGTAGCACCATTTCATAAAGCCACTCAAATTGTACTCATGGCTTCAATTGCCAGCCCTTGATTTTAAAAGTCCTGTTTATTGTGACACCAAATTAAGATGTGTTTTGGGCCTCTTGACTATGTGCAATCAAAATTGGAATGTTTTTCTTAACTGACCTTCCTCAACAACAGCAAAGTGTTCATTAAAATCTTAAAAGTGTTCCAAACCTAGAATTGTTCTCCCAATTCCTCTAAATACTGTCAGCTGTCAGTGTTATCAGTGCTCTTGCTGCTTGGGGCACTGCCTTTGTAAAGACCTGGGAAATCCCTAGAAATGAGCTTTTATGTTTTAGTCGGGGAAATAAACATATGATCATATATTTCGTTACACAGATAAAGAGAGAGCTAAGCTTGTCCATGAACATTCCTTTATCTTCCTACTTAACGATGGGGAAATTTCGTGGTCTTCTGATGGGAAATACCCTCCTGACTTGCTTCCTGTCATCATAGAGATAGAAGTGCTTCATCCTATGGATGGGATAAAGCCCCAGACTTTGCATTTCTGTGATCTTGTTTGGAATGGCTAATTCAGGACTCAAGTTCAGCTACAATGTTTCATGCTAGGGCAGCTGTTGTGAACGACTGAGAGGCCAAGTTCTTCTTTGTAAAGTTCCTTTATGGGAAAATGCTCTGAAAAACATGGAAGTTGGCTGGTAAGTTGAACAGGCCTCCCTCCAAGGAAGTGTAACAGAAAGTTCACAGAATTTCGATTGGGCAGACCTGAGTTTGGATTTATTACTATTTTTTTATTTATTGTTATTATTATTATTTTTTTTACCAGCTGTAGGACTGTAAGCTTTGGTTACTTACACTTCCTAAGCTTTAGGTTTTTTTCTGCTGTAACATGGGGATAATAATGAGTACATTAGAGTCATTTTAAAGGCTCAATGAAATAATGCATATGGAAAAGGATGCTTGACAAATGTTATTTTCCTTCCTTTTCTGCTTCTCCCTCCTTTCAAATTTAATTCAGAGCACCCAGCCTGCTCTCTAGGCTGAGAGTTGGAAAAACTTACTGCTCTCTGGACTTTGGCAGCAGGCAGCAGGGAGAGAGGGAATACCCCCTTCTTTTGTGATTTGGCCACGGTATTCACTTGCAGGGGGCCTTATCAAGTGGATATTTGTAAAGCAGAGCATGCCTGCATTGACTTTAGTCTGGTTACAAATGTTGGTAGAAAGCTTAATTAGAATGCTGGCAAACAGAAGAATTAGCGGTTGGCTTCGTCAGTGTCAGAGATGTACAAACAGATGTCGCAAAACCTCTAAGTCTTAAGACATTTAGTTGGGGAACTAGTTCCAGGTCAACACCTAGGTCTAATGAAAAATATCCAATGAATTATTAAGTATTCTTTCTGTATTATTTCTCTAGTTGTACCTACCACTAGGAATTGTGCAAGGAGTATAGATGACACAGATATGGTTTGCTTTACAAACGTATTATTTATGAAGGTCTAATATATATTAACAGCTAGGCTACACCTCCCTGGTAATGCCTTTTTATGCTTAAGAGAGGAGAAAATCTTATTTCTGAGGGTAGGACTTACATTCATTTAAACAGTCTCTAGGAGTCCATACCATCTTGAGTGCACACTGCATTTTTGTCCTAGATGTCTTCTGTTTGCCCCTCCAGATTTCCTCTCACCTTTTTCCACCCTTCTTTCTGCTCTAGGAGGCTTACTTGTGTGGTTTATATTAATAGGTTACCTTGTACTTCTGCTTCTGGTTGGGCTTTGTCTCAGGGCTCCCTAGGACGAGATCAAAAGGAGAAAGGAGATTACAGTCAAGGTGTTTACTCCTCCAGGCTGCATTCTTGTATGGTAACTTCAGGCTGGCCAGATCTATCAGCAGAAGGCCACTCTTACTCTAAGGGCTGCAAATTCCTATCACCTCTTTCCCTTAGTGCCCAGTAGCCATTCCTTCCCTTCGTCCCTTCCGGCTCAGGTGGAGAAACAGCTTGATTGCTACATGCCCTTCGTTAATGCACTAACCTTTTGTTTCCCCTATAATCCCACCTACGCTTTCTGTAAAGAGTTCCTTTATAAATAAACCTCCTCCAATTATCTTTGTTCGATGTGTCATCATTTCCTTTTAGGATCCTGAATAAGGCACAGTCTTAAATATTGGTTGACTGTTTCGTATAGTTTTAGAAAACAGTAAAGACCAAGAACTTTAGAATTACTTTCATTGAGGTTCAAATTCTCGCTCTGACACTTACTAGATGAGAAATCTCAGGCAATTTCAATTCTTTAAACTCAGTTTCATTATTATTGAACTGAGGATAATAGTCCCTAATTTGTTAGTTTGTTGTAAGCATTAGTTGAGATAATAGGTGAAATGTAGATGTTCAAAAAATTAATTTACTTAAAAATTAATTTACTTACAAATTAATTATTTATTGAATGTCTACTGTATGCTGGGCATTATCCTACTTACTCATTGGGGATTAAAAATGTGAACAAAAGCAAATGTAGTACCTTCACTCATATGATTTTCAGTATGGTAGGAGAGAGAAAGAGGTATTCATCTCAAGCCAAAATCGTATCAATGGCCAAGGCCCTGTGGCAGGAGTAAGGAAAGTGAGGTCAAAAAAGAAGACCAGTATGGGGTATGGAGAGCACAGATGGATATGGCACTGGAGACATGGATAGGGGCTAGATCACGCTGGTAGACCTTGTGGTCAGTATCCAGAATTTTGATCTTTATCCTAAGAGCTTCGGGACACCATTGTAAGTTGTCAAACAGGTGGGGCATATATGTGTTAATTGTGAAAGGCTTAATCTTGCCAAAACTGTTTATAATGTTTGTAAATAGACAGCAGGTCCTGGGGTTGGGGAGGAGGAAAAATATTGGTTAGTTTTGGGGGCAGAGTGGATGCAGGGAGACAAAGTTTCTCGGTTTTTACAGTTGAAAGATGACGGTCCCTCAGATTAGGGCGGAGATTGTGAAAGGAGAGGGAAGTAGATAGATTCAGAAGGCTTTTAGAAAGTTGAATTGACAAGCTTTGATGACCAGGTTTGAAGGTGAGGATGATAAAGGTATCCACTATGACCGAGGTTTCTTCCAACCTTCACAACTGGACGGATGGTGATGATACTGAGATAAGAAGCTTGGAGGAAGATTGTAAGCTAGATCGGACAAGGGCCACTTGAGAAGCCTTAGAAGAATCCAGATGGAAATATACAGGCAACACAATACGTAGGTTTAAATATATGGATTTAGAGCTCAGAGGAACAGCATGAGCTGAGGATACACATCTTGTCTATCTTATTAAAACTATTAGTCTTTAAGCTACGGTCTTAGGTGACATTGTCCAGGGAAGATTGAGTAAGAAGATAAGGTGACCTATGCCCGAGTCTTAAGGATTCTCCGTCTTTAGTGAGTGGGTAAAGGGAAAGGAGGGTAAGTATCATGGAAGACAGGAAAGGAGCTACCAAAGAGGTAGGAAGGAAAGCAGGAGAACATTATAACACAGAAGCTAAAGGAAGAGTATGTTTCAAAAAGATGGAATAGTCAACAGTGTCAAAGATTGCTGAGTGGTCAAGAAGTTATGGAGGATATTGATGATAACACCAGATCTGTTTTGGTGTTGTGATTGGCCCAGAGACTAGGTTGAGTAACGAGTGGGAGATAAGAAAACGGAGGCAGGCCGGGCGCAGTGGCTCAAGCCTGTAATCCCAGCACTTTGCACTTTGGGAGCCAGAGAACGGGGCGGATCACAAGGTCAGGGAGGATCGAGGACCTCCGCTACACACGTGGCGTCTCTTACTAAAAAACACAAAAAAGCTAGCCGACGGAGCCGGGGTGGCGGGCGCCTGTAGTCCAGCATACTAGGGAGGCTGAGGCAGGAGAATGGCGTGGAACCCAGGAGGCGGCGCTTGCCAGTGAGCTGAGATCCGGCCACTGCACTCCAGCCTGGGCAGCAAGCGAGACTCTGTCTCAAAAAAAAAACAAATAAAAAAAAAAAAAAAAAAAAAAACAGAGGCTGTTGAGTGCAGAAAATTCTTTCAGGATCTTTGACAATGAGAAGAAGAGATGTGCATATAAATACTTGTGGTTATATTTACATAAGTGCTTAACAATCCATAAAGAGGATTCCTTATTAGTCTGCGTGTATTTGTGTGCTTAATGGAATGTACATTTTCAGCACCTAACTGGTCTTTCCATATTTCAGTTTTTAGCAACCACAAACTTTATGTGTTTTTTTTAAAGCCTACAGCACCAAGTATCCCCAGGCAGTCTCCCATCCAAGTACTAACCAGGCCTGACCTGCTTAGCTTAGCTTCTGAGATCAGATGAAATCAAGTATGTTCAGGGTGCTATGGTTGCAGACTATTTGGCCTTTGTGATCTTTATCATAAAAGCAATATTTCCCACCCTCAATGTTCATATGATTTTAATAAATGATTCTGAGAAAATGTGGGTGGTCCCCTATACACAGCAGTAGCTAGGAATAGGACACTGGGGTGCAATTTCCAACTTAAGACAGTGAATTGTTATGAAACCTCAATTATTGCTTCTGTTTTTCTCTTACATAAAGGAAAGTCTTTTAAGGATGTGCCTATCTTCCCTGACTTCTGGAGTGGTATATAATTTTGGGTGTGCCTCCCTTTTCTCCTTTCTTTAATTTCCCCCTTTCTCCTATATTAAATGGCTCTATGGATTGAAAATCATGAGAAGACTATGTGGAGAGGAAACACTAGAGAAATTAGCTTTAATTAAAACTTAATTGCTTTTATTTAGCATTTTCTGTGTCCACAAGGAATTTCTTTAACAATATTTTCAATATTTTATTTGTTCATCATCTGATAACCTACTTCTAAAGCAGTTGATTATATTCTTAGAATTCTGGGAACAAGGCACTTATCATGGGATAATGTAATTAACTGAAATAAATCTAACACAACATTTAAGACAGTGCTTGTCTTTGCAAAAATTACATGTTATATACATGCAGTATACAATACACAATAAATGTTTAAATTACTTGCTTATGTATTTTGGGGGGCTATTCTAGTTTCTCCTTCAAAGGGACCTCAAATCTTTTTGGGAAACAGATCTAGAATTTGATTTCTTATTTTTCCATTTTTTACCTTAGTGTTCTGAATTGTGTTTGTTGCTGCATTCTTTTTAATATTTCCAAATTATTCCTCACTTTTCTTGACTGTGTTATCTTTAACTATGTCAAACTAGAAGCCTATTTGTGCGTAGACTTTGAAAAAATAGCTTTACTTAATCCTTTCAACTACAAGTTCTGACTGTATTTGTCCTGGTCTAAGAAGACCACATCTCTTGCAGTTTCCAGGATTGTTGTTAACCTAATTGTTGAGAATCATATAAAATTTAATGGCCCTTGCTCTTAATAAAAGTTAAATTATTGTGAAAAATATATATTTTTTTCTTTCAGAGACATTTGATGTGAGCAATAATAAGAATAAGAATACATAATCATATCATTTCAAAGTTATTTACTTTTTTCGTTTTTGCAGGTCCTGACACTAAACTAATGCAGAATAGTGGTAAGACAAAGTTTAAAAGGACAAGCATTGATAGATTGATGAATGCTCTAGTACTATGGGTAAGTTACAAAACTAGGCAATATCACTAGTCATTGTTATCTTGATATATTTACTGTATCTTGCTGGGAAATCTTTAAGAAGCCTATATTCTCCTTGTGGAGTTTGTTTTTGGGGATTTTGCATTTGAGGCTCAGTTACACTGCCCTCTATTTTCTCGATTATGCTAATTTCTCAATCAGTGGTAGAATTTATCATGAGAGGTAGGTTAGTGTTTATGGAGGTATTCATGGTCTTGCAAATTCCCCATATCCCAAGGATTTGTTTTGGAAAACCAAACATGGTTTTAAGGCAGTTTGGTGTTTTGTTATCTTACTTTTTTTCAGATCCTCTATACATAGCTTATGGTGGGCAGGGCTGGCTTCATGAGCGTGTAATCTGTGTAACCACACAGGGCCCCACACTCAGACGGCCTTATGTTTGGTTTATTGAACTTCTGTTGCCATCTAGAAATTCTTAATACTTTTAGAACAGAAGGTCCCACATTTTCATTTTGCACTGAACCCTGAAAATTATGTAGGTAGTTCTGGTTATGAATTCTTTGAGCCCCACCTCACAGTTCTCCTCCTTCACAGAGACCTCTAACCTCCTTAGCTCATGATTATCTTTCTCTTATGAATTTTTTTTTTTACTTCTGATTCTTTTGAAATGATCTTCTCTACCACCCGATTACCAAAAATATTCAGATATTCCTTACATTCCATCCTTTTGTCAGTTAAGCCTGTGCTACCTCTTTTTATTGATATAATATCTAGTCTTTGTGTAATACTGCTTTGTCTGCTTGTATAGGGGTAAAATTCGAAGACAGCCACTTTAAAATATAAAGACTGTGACTTCAAACCATGTTTTCACATGTACCCTATCACAGGCTCACAATCATAAAGAATCTGAGTACAATATGTATTTGCTTACCTGATACGTAATAGTTGGACTCTGAATAAGGAAAGAAGAAAATTAGCACTTGCTGTGCACAAAATATTGGCCAGGCTTTGTGTTTTACTTTCAGTATCACCTGCAGACCTGGGGTTTTCTCCAGCAATACCAGTCACCTTCATACAGAGCCTATGAGGCCAAGAAGACATGCCCATAACGGTTTGTTACCCTTCTGCCCCCAAGGAATTTCTCATTTAAATAGCCCTGACTCCACTTCAGGGCATACGGGGTGTGTCTACCCACCACAGAGCAAACGGACCCTATCTTTCATACTAGAAAATAGGATGATCCACTGGGGAGTTATAAGCTAAATCAATTCTTAAATTATGGCATTTAATGTATTTTACATTAAATTTTAATGCTCTAAAGTCATTATGTTTAATTAATTTGTAGTCTCAGCCATTAAAGAGGATACTATAATATAGGTACCAAAGTCATAGAAGTTTTGGGGATTCACAGTCCTACTTTTCTCTCATACATGGTTTTCTAATATACTTTAAATCAGACTTTTCCCAATCTTTTCTTCTTATACACCTATTCTTAAGTGCCCATATTATGGAATAAGGAAGAAAGCAGCTCTAGAATTTCTGAATATTCTTTCTTGGAAGAAAAAGGAAATAGAGGAAAATCCATTTCTGTTCTCTAGCCCTACTCTTCCCTCAACATTGGCTGGTCTCAGCTCTCAACATAGTGTGACACTCAGCTGAACAAAGTCTTTGCAACATCTTGTTCAACTCAGGTCTTAACCATGTTCACGGAGTTTGTGGTCTTTCCTTTCCCAGGAAGGGTTTTAGACTCACTATAGATTGACCTTGTTGTCTCTCTAGTTGTTATACCTACAAATATGTGTTTTTCTAATACTGTTACTAATAACAATGTAAGTGTCTGCTAATGGTTTTCAAGTTGCTTCCCACATTTTTATCCTAAAAGTAAAGTATACATGTCATGAAATATTTTAGTTAGCCTTATATTTCTTGTTGACCTCAAGTAAGGATTGTGCAGCCAGATCTATAGCCAAGAGACTTGGTTAGTCTGAAATTGTTCTTTATCACTGATATTTTCTTTTGCATTTATGCCTTGGGTGGCCATATAATTTGTCATCCAAACAGGACACTTTTGAAGGTGAAATGCAACATGATTACTATTACATCTGGACAATAGTTGTAAACTGGGGCCATCCAGGACAAATCAGTACATATGGTCTCCTTTAATTAAGCCACCTAAATATACCTACTTACCACAAATTGAGGATGTGAAGTTGTTAACTATGTGAACGTAGACAAGTTACATAGTCTTTATGGTGCTTCTATTTTACTTTGTTTTTAAACTGTAAAGTGGGGGATAATGACTGTTCCCATCTTAGAGCGTCAATGGGCAGATTCAGTGAGAAAATGTATGTAAAATATTTAGCTGAGTTCCTGACATAAAAATGTGAAATTTTGTTCATATGATTAATGGTGAGAAGAGGTTTGCATACTTGCTTTTCAAATGACTATTTCTTGGAGTTAGACGCATAATTAGATCATGTTGATATAACTAATTTTGGGTTCAAGTTAACCTTAACCAGACTTCTATCTTATTTCAGATTTTTGGGTTTCTCATATGCTTGGGAATTATTCTTGCAATAGGAAATTCAATCTGGGAGAGTCAAATTGGGGACCAATTTAGAACTTTCCTCTTTTGGAATGAAGGAGAGAAGAGCTCTGTGTTCTCCGGATTCTTAACATTCTGGTCATATATTATTATTCTCAATACAGTTGTACCCATTTCCTTATATGTGAGGTAAGATGAGAGTTTATATTTTAATGAAATAATTTCATCCAAACCTTTGTTTCCAGTAATCATTTTTGTTTGTTTTAAAATTTCAGCAGTGCAATAGATGTCTTGCTCTTAACTGCTTATGATTTGCGACATCTGTTTCAAATGGGACAGCTTAGCTGTTTAATCTGTTTAACTTTTATGTTTTCAAATTATAATAAATGTGGTTCATTTTCTTCTTGATTTGATTTGGTTTCTTAGAAATGTTTTTCTCTGTAAGACATGGACTACAATATAATCTCATGTAACCTGATCAATTAGAATTGGTTAATTTTGAGTAAGAAAAGGAAGAACATTGGGGAGATCTATAGAGGGGGTGCCTCTTTGCCACTAGACTGGCTCTATAGATACATGGATTCTGTATCCTGTTCTACAGGTCCTGTTCTACCACTTACTAGCTCCATAATCTTGGGCAAGTGCCTTCATCTTCTAGTGCCTCAGTTCCCTCATTTTAAAAATGAAGAAAATTATAGTTCTACCTCATAGGATTGTATGAGGAGTGAATACATGCCTATAAAGCTCTAAGAATTCCTAACACATTATAAAAGCTTAATGAATATTAGCTTTTCCTATTATTAGTAACTATAAGTATGTACATAAAGGAGTTAAAATATAGTAGGTAACGCTAGTCCATTGTAAGATAAGAAGTATGATTTATAACTTCTACTACAATTTGATCTGTCAGGATTAGATTTGATCCCATAAATTAGAGCTAAGGTGGTCTTTTTTGCCTCTCTGTCTCTCTACATACACAAAGAACACACACACACACCTCTTTATTTAGATACATGTATACGCATGTATGTATATGTGTGTGTATTTGATAAGTCTTAGAAATTGGCCCTAGAATCTGTACCTGGGACATTCTTGATCCCGATCCTAACAAAATTGAGCCAGACTGTCCCAAAAACACTGGAGCCAAGATGGGACTTGGTTGTTTGACACTTCTCATCATCAGTACTTCAACAATACACAAAATCATCAGCTCTAAATCCCCACTTATTTTTATGCACCCCTTTTTATCTCTCTTCAAAAATCTAGCTATGATGAAGCAAGGGAAGTTTAATGCACAAAATCCACCCTTGTTTTGGATAGTGGTCAGGAAACTGAAATGCCAAGTTGTGGGAAATTGACTTGAAGTAGTGGCATGTGGCCACAATACCACAAATTGCTTTGGGCTCTCTGGAGCTGTGGTCAGAGAGGCTCTATTTAAACTATATCCTACTGGCTCATCTTTGATTTTGAGGACCTCTCATGCTTGTATCCAATTATAAAGTCTGTAGTAAATCCTGCTCTTTGCCGGAAGAGCTACAGTCAGCTTTTATAACATTCCTTTATGTCCTAAATGAATAATAAATGTGCATAGTGGCTTTCCATCTGCACATATGCAGTTTTGTATGTCCTCACGAAGGACGTATATTCTATATACATTCTTTCTTTGAAGAACATTGGCATTTTCATTTAATGATTTGAAAGATTGATTTTTTTTTTTTTTAAAGATACCAAAGGTAGATTCTCAGTTTGGCATTCCTTATACTTCTAATGCGCCATGGTTCATTAGTCAGAAAACGTATTTGTAATAGTCCAAACCCAGTTTCTGGTCTTGGTACTGCCACTAAAAGCTGTGTGACCTTGGAGAAAGTGCTTGGCTTCTCTGTGCCTTAGTTTGTTTGTCAAATATGTGCTTCCCCATTAAAAAAAGGGATTAAAAGAATTAATTTCTGAGTTGCTTTATCCTCCACATAATACCACCTTACCTTTAGGTAACATTATATATATATATA
>NW_016828193.1:173456-180166 GCF_001698545.2 Rhinopithecus bieti
TATATATATATATAAAGTGATTCAGCATAATACTTTATCACTTAAAAACTACTTTCTTATACATTCTTATAATTTTCAAAATTACTGATGTTCTGTAATATACCATGAAATATGGTACCTTAAAACTCTGTGAATGCTTTTCTCTTTTTTTAGTGTTTTATGTTTCACACGTCCACATACTTTATCTCATTCATGTTGCCCAACAATCTTATGAAGCAGGATTTGCTGAACTGCTTTCAAAATGATGAGAGGATTTGCTCAGGATCATGAGCTAATGAGGGACAGAAGTCTTCTGAGAGTTGGGACAGTGTTTTCCTCTATCCCTAAGCTATGCATGATTTATTACTCAGTGAAGAAATCAAAAGAAAAAAAAAGAGTCTAGAGTTCTGTCCTTCTTGTAAGGCATGGAAATTATGAAGATAAATGAGAGCCTTTCTCTCGCCAAATAAGTACAGTGATTCTGATCTTAACTCAAGGGAAAAAGCATTCCAAGGAATTTCAGGTTACTCAGTCCTAAAGATTGAGACATAGAAAAAGAGAACTCCCAGGTATTTCTGTCCAGAATGATGAAGACCTTCTGCCAAAGCTTCTATTAGGCTTTAGAATATGTACAAAGAGTAAATGAGTGCCATATGTCACTTGAGGATAGAAGTTCAGTATTTGCTTTGAATGGTGAACAATTCCAGGCGAGGAAAGGACATTTATTTTGGTAGGATGTTTCTATGTTGTCAATTTGTTTGTCTGTTGTGTTAAGGCGTACCCAGCTACAGTTTTTTTAAAAATACATAATCTTAAGAAATGCAGCCATTGTTACCCCAAGGAATTAGCTTTTGAGTGTTCTTTCCAAAGCAATAGGAGTTCATTTCTATGTTGCTTGTTTTGCCCAAGACTGGGTGAAATTATAAGCTCTGTTCTGCGAGTATTCAGGCAGAAAACACTAAGCGGCCAGAGTATGCTAACTCTGAATATTTTTCTCCTTTTCTCTGCTATTGTAAAAGAAAGAGGCGAATGTTCCACTATGGCTCTTCTGAATCCTCTTTTCCCAAACAAAAACAATGCCCGTTTTCTCTTCAGACATTTAAGCTCTAGGAATTTGAATAAATTTTGAATACTTCCATTGGCTTATACTATAACACAGAACAATCAAATTCTGTCTCATTCACTTTGGTTTAAGATTACAGGGAGCTACTTGATTTTCAGATAAATAAAAAACTTCATGGTTTGTATTGTGACCCTCATAATGCCATTCTTAAGGCCTAGTCTGCACTGGCTTTCCCAAATCCCTGAGTTCTAGTCTTGGCTCTGTGGCTAATTATTGATGTGACGTTGGGTTAGTCACTTTACCTCTCTAAGTCTTAATATCCCTATTGGTGAAATTAGAGTCTAAAGAGTTAAAAGTCATACACTCAACACTGATTGACTGCCTCTGATGGGCAAGATACTACCCCAGCCCGTTGTAAGTGCTAATGCTTTTTGAGTGAAAGGAATAAGGAAAATAAAGCTGAATCAGACCAGCTAGCAAGGAATTTACATGGAGGGTGGGGGTGGGGTGGGATGCAGAAGAGTAAACCATACATGAAGATAAATAAATAAATAAACAAAGAGTGTGAGTTATGTATCTTAACATCATATCACACTCTACATAGTCACAGTGTAATTTTAGTTAGGGAGAAAAAAAGTGCTACCATTCAAATAGTTAAAAATGAATTGGCCCCACACCTCTTTTGGGGAGGGAAAGGTAGGTATGTCATGTACTTTTAGAACTTGAAGCATAGAATTTAATAACCAGAAATGATTTGAGTGTCATCTAGCCCAACTTTGTCACTCTACAGATGAGAAAAACCAAGGATTAATTTCCACTAAGATCAGAAGTAAGCTATGGTACCTGCTATTACCATAACTATTTTCTGCTGTTCTGGATATCCTTGTTAAAGTACAAAGACATGAAACTGAAATATCCATGAATAAGATAAGACATGAACCTGAAATAAACCTATTAGAAATGAAGAACACAGACAATAATATGATTATAAATGTAGTCAATCCATAAGAATAATCTGTAAAACTTTCAGTAGGATAATTTAGTTATGTCTAATTATGAAAGTAACATTACAAAAATTAAAAGCTGTATTTTAGTATAACAACAATTTAAAAATTTATCCTATCAAAAAAAAGTTTAAATTCTGCCCTTTGTATCCATGGGTTTTGTATCTATGGACTCTACCAACCATAGATGGGAAATATTTGGAAAAAAAAGGATGGTTGTGTCTGTACTGAACATGTACAGAGTTTTTTTCTTGTCATTATTCCCTAAACAATACAGTGTAACAACTATTTACATAGCATTTACATTGTATTAGGTATTATAAGTAATCTAGAGATGACTTAAAGTATACAAGAGGATATGGGTAGGCTATATGCAAATACTATGACATTTTATGTAAGGGACTTGAGCATCCTCAGATTGGGAGTCCTGTAACCAATCCCCCATGGATTCAAGGGACGACTGTGATATTCAAGAACAAATCTATAAAGCTATGGTATGAACCTGTGCTTTATAGATTTGAAAAAGCAAAACTAAACTAAACTAAAATTCCTTAACTAATTGAGGTACTTTAAAAAATGGAATTCCTAAAAGATTTGACCTTCTCCTTGAAGTTGTATTTAAGTTTACAAAATATCAGTTCTTTTCAAATAATTAAGAGTTTAACATAGACCTAATCAAAATCTCAAAGAAATTTTGTAGGAAAATTAGTACATTTATTCAAATGTTTACTTCGATGAATACATTGATTCTATCAGGAAAATAAATGGGTGATTATAGTTAAGAATTTTGAAGAGGAAGAGAATAAAGGTGATTTTGTTTCTTCTATGTATTGTCAGTTATTATAAAGCTACAGTAATGAAAACAAGAGATGCATTAAGTGTCATATCAATGAATAAAATTGAAATCCATAAATCAGATGGTAGTGAGTAAAATGATTTATTTGTGACACAGAAAGCATCCCAGCTTAATGGGGAAAGGATTGATTGTTCAACAAATGTTGATGTAAAATCTTCTTATTTGGAAAACTTGAAATTTGCTCCTCATATGTACATCAAACTTTCAATTTCAATCATAAGTTTCAATTGGGATAAGTAATTATGAAAAAATCAATAAAAACAAATAAAATATAGATATCCGTATATATAATCTTGGCATAGATAAGGCTTATCTAAACAAAACTACAAAACAAAGTATAAACTTTTGATGAATTTGATCCTTTAGAAAGAGAAAACTTCATATCAAAAAACTGGAAACAAAATGAAAAGACCATCAGCCAGCTGTGGCGATGCATGCAGTCCCAGCTACTCTAGAGGCAGAGGTGGGAGGATCACTTGAGCTCAGGAATTTGAGGCCAATCTGGGCAACATGGCAAGACCCCGTCTCTAAAAAAAAAAAAAAAAAAAAGAGACAAGTGGCCAGGTGCAGTGGCGCACACCTATAATCCCAGCACTTTAGGTGGCCAAGGTGGGTGGATCACCTGAGGTCAGGAGTTTGAGACCAGCCTGAACAACATGGCGAAACCCCGTCTCTACTAAAAATACAAAAATTAGCCAGGCATGGTGGAGCATGCCTGTAATCCCAGCTACTCTGGTGGCTGAGGCAGGGGAATCGCTTGAACCAGGGAGGTGGAGGTTGCAGTGAGCCAAGATAGCGCCATTGCACTCCAGCTTGGGCAACAAAAGCGGAACTCTGTCTCAAAAAAAAAAAAAAAAAAAAAAAAAAAAAAAAGAAGACAAATAATAAATTGGATAAAATATTTGCGTTGTTTTTTGACAGAATTAATAGACTTAATAACTATAGAATTCTTACAAATCACTAATAAATACACTGGTATCAGAATAGGAAAAATAAAATAGGCAGACACAATTAGATAATTCCAAGAAGAAAAGTCACTGGCCACTAACATTTGAAAAAAGTGTTAAACTCATTGATAAGAAATGCAGTAAACAGTAGTGACATAGCTTTTGAATTTGCATATGGTGAAAGATAATTTTTAATAATCTGATGGTAGAGACTTATGTTTCTATGACGTTTTTGGGAATCAGTTTGGCATTATGTATGACATTGAGCATTGAGAGAGTTCATACACTTTGCCATAGAAATTGTGCTTCTGGAGCTGGAAGGTCATAAATGATTACTAGAATGTAATCAGAATTATATTAATAATTATTGTAATAATTAACATAATTATGTAATTAGAATGTGATGCAACACTCTTTTCATGGTAAATGAGCAGAATGGTATGACAACACATCCTGTTTTCACTTAGTATCTGTTATGGTTTGGTTCTGCTTCATGGAAATACTATTTTCTATCTCTTTTGGCAAAGTGAAGCCACATCAAACAATGTATTGGAGAGAAAGTTCTCAACAGCAGATTTCTTGGCCGGGCGCGGTGGCTCAAGCCTGTAATCCCAGCACTTTGGGAGGCCGAGACGGGCGGATCACGAGGTCAGGAGATCGAGACCAGCCTGGCTAACCCTGTGAAACCCCCACTCTACTAAAAAAAATTCAAAACCTAGCCGGGTGAGGTGGCGGGCGCCTGTAGTCCCAGCTACTCGGGAGGCTGAGGCAGGAGAATGGCGTAAACCCGGGAGGCGGAGCTTGCAGTGAGCTGAGATCCGGCCACTGCACTCCAGCCCGGGTGACAGAGNACTGGCCCCCGGTGACAAAAAGGTTGGGGACCACTCCTATCATATAGGAGGAGACACAAACTAATACGCTATACACAAAATCTCCACTGGGCCTGTTTAATGTAGAAAACCATGAAACATTCCCTAAAGCTTTATCCTAAGCTGGCTTATTGTTTTATGGTGTTGCAGGAAATAACTCGGAAAGGTTTATAAGCAGACTCTGCTGAGAAGCTTCTGAAGATCCCTGTGACCTAGGGACAAAGCATCCACATTTTCCTCTAAATGCTGAAGACTTTGGCAGACTTCTTATTTTGGCAAAATATTGTATGTTCTGAAATTAATGGAGCATTTCTTTTTTTCCCCATTTTAATGGATGACAGTGTGGAAGTAATTCGTCTAGGACACAGTTATTTTATAAACTGGGACCGGAAGATGTATTATTCTCGAAAAGCAACACCTGCAGAGGCTCGGACAACCACGCTCAATGAGGAACTGGGGCAGATTGAGTACATTTTCTCCGACAAAACGGGTACCCTCACTCAAAACATCATGACCTTTAAAAGATGTTCCATTAATGGGAGAATCTATGGTAAGAGACACAGTTGCTTTCTCTTAACGGTATTGTTAACAATTTCTTGAATAACTGACCCCATTAAAAACAATTTAAAAATCCAAAACAATCACTGGCTTTCTTATTAATACGGGCACCATCAGCATCTACCATATAGATGCTGGTATGCTTGGCAGACTGTAAATTCTCACTGAATATGTACTGGATAAATGTTGAGTAATTTAGATGAAACTTTGGATTTATTGCCATTTATGGATAGAGAAGAGGATTAGATAGGATAACTCTCTGAAGTTCCTTTCAGTGCTCTGTGGGATTCTTTTTTATTATTATTATACTTCAAATTCTGGGATACATGTGCAGAATGTGCAAGTTTGTTACGTAGGTATACATGTACCATAGTGGTTTGCTGCATCCATCAACCCGTCATCTACATTAGGTATTTCTCCTAATGCCATTGCTCCCCTAGCCTCCCACCCCCCAACATGCTGTGGTGTGTGATGTTCCCCTCCCTGTGTCCTTGTGTTCTCATTGTTCAACTCCCACTTATGAATGAGAACATGTGGTGTTTGGTTATCTGTTCCTGTGTTAGTTTGCTGAGAATGATGGTTTCCAGCCTCATCCTGGACATGAATTCATCCTTTTTTATGGCTGCATAGTATTTCATGGTGTATATGTGCCATATTTTCTTTATCCAGTCTATCGTTGATGGGCATTTGGGTTGGTTCCAAGTCTTTGCTATTATGAATAGTGCTGCAATAAACATATGTGTGCATGTGTCTTTATAGTACAATGATTTGCAATCCTTTGGGTATATACCCAGTAATGGAATTGCTGAGTCAAATGGTATTTCTGGTTCTAGATCTTGAGGAATTGCCACAGTGTCTTCCACAATGGTTGAACTAATTTACACTCCCACCAACAGTGTAAAAGTGTTCCTATTTCTCTGCATCCTCTCCAGCATCTGTTGTTTCCTAACTTTTTAATGATTGCCATTCTAACTGACCTGAGATGTTATCTCATTGTGGTTTTGATTTGCATTTCTCTAATGATCAGTGATGGTGAGCTTTTTTTCATACGTTTGTTGGCCACATAAATGTCTTCTTTTGAGAAGTATCTGTTCATATCCTTTGCCCACTTTTTGATGATGATGTTTGTTTTTTTTCTTGTAAGTTTGTTTAAGTTCCTTGTAGATTCTGGATATTAGTCCTTTGTCAGATGGAGAGATTGAAAATTTACTTCCATTCTGTAGGTTGGCCTGTTCACTCTGATGATAGTTTCTTTTGCTGTGCCGAAGCTCTTTAATTAGGTTCCATTTGTCAATTTTGGCTTTTGTTGCCATTGCTTTTGGTGTTTTAGTCATGAAGTCTTTGCCCATGCCTATGTCCTGAATGGTATTGCCTTGGTTATTTTTCTAGAGTTTTTATGGTTTTAGATCTTATGTTTAAGTCTTTAATCCATCT
>NW_016828193.1:181372-190480 GCF_001698545.2 Rhinopithecus bieti
TTATCATTTTTTATTGTGTCTATTTGATTCTTGTCTCTTTTCCTCTTTATTATTCTGGCTAGTGGTCTGTCTATTTTGTTAATCTTTTCAAAAAACCAACTCCTGGATTCATTGATGTTTTGAAGGGTTTTTCGTGTCTCTATCTCCTTCAGTTCTGTTCTGATCTTAGTTATTTCTTGTCTTCTGCTAGCTTTTGAATTTGTTTGCTCTTTCTTCTCTAGTTATTTTAATTGTGATGTTAGGATGTCGATTTTAGATATTTCCCTCTTTCTCCTGTGGGAATTTAGTGCTATAAATTTCCCTCTGAACAATGCTTTATCTATGTCCCAGAGATTCTGGTACATTGTTTCTTTGTTCTCATTGGTTCCAAATAACTTATTTATTTCTGCCTTTATTTCATTATTTACCCAGTAGTCATTCAGGAGCAAGTTGCTCAGTTTCCATGTAGTTGTGTGGTTTTGAGTGAGTTTCTTAATCCTGAGTTCTACTTTGATTGCACTGTGGTCTGAGACTGTTTGTTATGATTTCTGTTCTTTTGCATTTGCTGAGTAGTGTTTTACTTCCAATTATGTGGTCAGTTTTAGAACAAATGCAATGTGGTGCTGAGAAGAATGTATATTCTGTTGATTTGGGGTAGAGAGTTCTGTACATGTCTGTTAGGTCTGCTTGGTGCAGAGCTGAGTTCAAGTGCTGAATATCCTTGTTAATTTTCTGTCTCGTTGATCTGTCTAATGTTGACAATGGGGTGTTAAAGTCTCCCACTATAACTGTGTGGGAGTCTAAGTCTCTTTGTAGGTCTCTGAGAACTTACTTTATGAATCTGGGTGCTTCTGTATTGGCTGCATATATATTTAGGATAGTTAACTCTTCTTGTCGCATTGATCCCTTTACCATTTTGTAATGCCCTTCTTTGTCTCTTTTATATATTAATATATTTTATATTTGTTGGTTTAAAGTCTGTTTTGTCAGAGACTAGGATTGCAACCTCTGCTTTTTTTTGCTTTCCATTTGCTTGGTAAATATTTCTCCATCCCTTTATTTTGAGCATATGTGCGTCTTTGCATATGAGATGGGTCTCCTGAATACAGCACACCAATGGGTCTTGACTCTTTATCCAATTTGCCAGTGTGTATCTTTTAATTGGGGCATTTAGCCCATTTACATTTAAGGTTAATACTGTTATGTGTGAATTTGATCCTGTCATTATGATTCTAGCTGGTCATTTTGCCCATTAGTTGATGCAGTTTCTTCATAGCATCAATGGTCTTTACAATTTGGTATATTTTTGTAGAGGCTAGTATGGGTTATTCCTTTCCATATTTAGTGCTCCTTTCAGGAGCTAAGGCAGGCCTGGTGGTGACAAAAATCTCTCAGCATTTCCTTGTCTTCAAAGGAGTTTATTTCTCCTTCACTTATGAAGCTTAATTTGGCTGGATATGAAATTCTTGGTTGAAAATTCTTTAAGAATGTTTAATATTGGCCCTCACTCTCTTCTGGCTTGTAGGGTTTCTGCAGAGAGAACCACTGTTTGTCTGGTGGGCTTCCCTTTGTGAGTAACCTGACCTTTCTCTCTGGCTGCCCTTAACATTTTTTCCTTCATTTCAACCTTGGTGAATCTGACGAGTATGTCTTGGGGTTGCTCTTCTCAAGCAGTATCTTTGTGGTGGTCTCTGTGTTTTCTGAATTTGAATGTTGGCCTGCCTTGCTAGGTTGGGGAAGTTCTCCTGGATAATATCCTGAAGAGTGTTTTCCAACTTGGTTCCGTTCTCCCCGTCACTTTCAGCTACACCAATGAAACGTAGGTTTGGTCTTTTCACATAGACCCATATTTCTTGGAGGCTTTGCTGGTTCCTTTTCATTCTTTTTTCTCTAATCTTGTCTTCATACTTTATTTCATTAAGTTGATCTTCAATCTCTCTGATATTCTTTCTTCCGCTTGATTGATTCAGCTATTGATTCTTGTGTATGCATCATGATGTTCTCGTGCTGTGTTTTTGAGCTCCATCAGGTCACTTATGTTCTTCTCTAAACTGGTAATTCTAGCTAGCAATTCGTCTAACCTTTTTACAAAGTTCTTAGCTTCTTTGCATTGGGTTAGAACATGTTCCTTTAGCTTGGAAGAGTTTGTTTTTACCCACCTTTTGAAGCCTACTTCTGTTAATTTGTCAAACTCATTCTCTGTCCAGTTTTGTTTGCTTGCTGGTCAGGAGTTGTGATCCTTTGGAGGAGAAGAGGCATTCTGGGTTTTGGAATTTTCAGACTTTTTGCACTGGTTTTTCCTCACCTTTGTGGATTTATCTACCTTTGGTCTTTGTTGTTGGTGACCTTCGGATGGGGTTTTGTGTGGACGTCCTTTTTGTTGCTGTTGACGCTATTCATTTCTGTTTGTTAGTTTTCCTTCTAACAGGCCTCTTAGTTGCAGGTCTCCTGGAGTTTGCTGGAGGTCCACTCCAGACCCTATTTGCCTGAGTAACACCAGTAAAGGCTGCAGCCCAGCAAAGATTGCTGCCTGTTCCTTCCTTTGGAAGCTTTGTCCCAGAGGGGCACTTGCCAGATGTCAGCCAGAGCTCTCCTGTATAAGGTGTCTGTCGACCTCTGCTGGGAGGTATCTCCCAGTCAGGTTACCGGGGTCAGGGACCCACTTGAGGAGGCAGTCTGTTCCTTAGTGGAGCTTGAGCGCTGTGCTAGGAGATCTGCTGCTCTCTTCAAAGCTGGGAGGCAGGAACATTTAATTCTGCTGAAGCCGTGCCCACAGCCACCCCTTCCCCCAGGTGCTCTGTCCCAGGGAGATGGGAGTTTTATCTATAATCCCCTGACTGGGGCTGCTGCCTTTCTTTCAGAGATGCCCTGCCCAGAGAGGAGGAATCTAGAAAAGCAATCTTGCTACAGAGGCTTTGCTGAGCTGTGGTGGGCTCTGCCTGGTTCAAACATCCCAGCTTTGTTTACACTGTGAGGGGGAAAACTGCCTACTCAAGCCTCCATAATGGTGGATGCCCCTCCCCCCACCAAGCTTGAGCATACCAGGTCAACTTCAGACTGCTGTGCTGGCAACTTCAGACTGCTGTGCTGGCAGTGAGAATTTCAAGCCAGTGGATCTTAGCTTGCTGGGCTCCATGGGGGTGGGATCTGCTGAGCTGGACCACTTGGCTCCCTGAATTCAGCCCCTTTTCCAGGAGCATGAACAGTTCTGTCTCACTGGCATTCCAGGTGCCACTGGGGTATAAAAAAAAACGCCTGCAGCTAGCTCGGTGTCTGCCCAAACAGCTGCCCAGTTTTGTGCTTGAAACCCAGGGCCCTGATAGGGAATCTCCTGGTCTGCAGGTTGTGAAGACCCTGGGAAAAGCGTAGTATCTGGGCTGAAACGCACCATTCTTCATGGCACAGTCTCTCAAGGCTTCCCTTTGCTAGGGGAGGGAGTTCCCTGACTCCTTGCACTTCCCGGGTTAGGCAACACCTCACCTTGCTTCTGCTCACCCTTCATGGGCTACACCCACTGTCTAACCAGTCCCAGTGAGATTAGCCAGGTACCTTAGTTGGAAATGCAGAAATCACCCCCCTTCTGCGTTGATCTCACTGGGTGCTACAGACTGGAGCTGTTCCCATCTGGCCATCTTGCCCTGGTCCCCTCAGCTGTGTGATTCTGTTCTGTAGTGCTCAATAGAACCGTGTCCTAGGGTGGGCAAGTTCTTGATTATCCGAGTTATCTCAGTAAGGGCAGCATTTCATACTTGATTCCTATCAGCTCTGGGGTTTATGTAAGTGCACATGGCTTTGGGAATCTACTATTCATTTACAGGGCTGCCTTGAATGGCCAGATAAGCTGTTTCATTAATACCCACTTCTTTTTTGTGTGCTTTTATCAAAATACATGCTCTATATTTGGCTTTTCAAGCATTCTATTTACATGTGACCCTTGTCACCCCAACGCTGGCCAATTTGCATATTGTTCCTTCTGCTGAGAGCACAGAGGCTCTGTGGAACTTTCTGTGGATTCCTCTGGTCTCCCAATGTCCCTTCACGGGACTCTGAGTGTCCAGTTTCTCAATACAGAAATCTCAGGAAGTAAAGGAAATCCAAGAAAGAGGGAAGACCTTTCCTTTGTCCCCTGATGGGAAACTTCATACATTGCCAAGTATTTTAAAGCAAGATTTGACCCTGAACAAAACTAAGAAATAGAAGAAGTTGATGTTTGCAATCTCCTACTTTTTGACCTCCTTTGGTTACCCACATCCATATAACCCATGGTCATTATGGTTTCCTCAGCTGTCTTCCACTCCCAGTTTCCTCTCCTGCCATCTCTGGTAGTGGACAAGATGATTTCCAGCCTGGACTTCCACAAGCCCACAGTGGTTTTGTTATGTCAATATATTAATCTTATATCAGTATCATGACTGGTAAATAACAGAACCTTTCCTTAAAAAGTTCCCATTGGACATTATTTTCAGAGGCTTTCTAAAATATTGCTTTAATCCAAAAGTAGTTTAAATAGGAAACTTTTAAGCAGAATATTGAAAATATTTTGAATTTTGGGGACTTTTTGGATTTTTTTTTTTTTTTTTTTGCCACATATTGATCTAATAATACAATCACTTCTAGGAAGCAATCTTAAAGGAATTATCAGACATGTGGACCAAGATTCATTTGTAGAAATGTTTATCACATTTTGTGATAAAGGTTCTATTTTTGGAGAAGGCCCTTGACTTTCACAAGATCTTTGCAAATCTCCAAATTCACAAATCCCGTGATAGCTTGTAATTCCTCTCATGAAATACAGGAAAGTAACTTAAAGATTTAACTGATCCTTTAGACTCTTATTTTATGTGCTGTTATAATTTATAATGCATTTATAATACCATTAAAAGAAATTCTTACTAAAGCACTCACAGAATGTTTCAGAATCATTTTTCCTTGTTGTCATACAAGTTGGACATATTAATATCACAGATACAGGCCTTGGGAAAATGTAACATTCGACTGTAATTTATCTAAATCTTCTATTTCCTGGGTAAGAAATATTATCTTCTTAGGCAATTTTTCTTCACTTTCATCACCAGCCCTGTAAATGGGCTTTTATTATAGGGAGGAGGCAGACCATTTAACACAAAGACACATTTTTTTTCTTTTTCTTTTTTCCATCATTTTATTAGAGTGACTGCATACAGGGTAACCACTAGAGCATAACACAGTGAATTTGAGATTTAAATTCCAGGTGCTAGGCCAGGTTCATTCACTAGCTCAGGGACTCCTCCCACACCACAGCTGTACAGCATTCCAGATTCAGACCAATGGCCCAGAGAAACAACAAATAGAACTGCTTGTTGAGTGGTTGGTGCTCCTAGCATTGTATAGCGAAGAGAGACAGAACCTAGATTAAAAAACCCACTATGCTTACTTTAGTTTTCATTTAGTCATGTCATTTTGAACCATTCTTTCGTTCTCTTATCCAAAAAACAGAAATGAAAATCTTCACTTTGCAAGTTTATTATAAGGATTAGTGATAATTTAAAAGCCTGGCACAGGTTGATTCAAGTAACTTTTTTTTTTTTTTCCAACTTTTAAGTTCAGGGGTACGTGTTCAGGATGTGCAGGTTTGTTACATAGGTAAACGTGTGCCATGGTGGTTTCCTGGACAGATCATCCCATCACCTAGATACTAAGCCTAGCTGTTCTTTTAGCTGTTCTTCCCGATGCTCTCCCTTCCCACATCAACAGGCCCCAGTATGTGCTGTATCCCCCGTGTGTCCATGTGTTCTCATCATTCAGCTCCCACTTACAAGTGAGAACATGCAGTGTTTGGTTTTCTGTTCCCGTGTTAGTTTGCTGAGGATAATGGATTCCAGCTCTATCCACGTCCCGGCAAAGGATATGACCTCATTCCTTTTTATGGCTGCACAGCATTCCATGGTGTATAGGTACCACATTTTCTTTATCCAGTCTATCAATGATGGGCATTAGGTTAATTCCATGTCTTTTCTATTGTGAATAGTGTCGCAATGAACATATGTGTGTGTATCTTTATAATAGAATGATTTATATTCCTTTGGTATATACCCAGTAATTGGAATGCTGGATCAAATGTTATTTCTGCCTTTAGGTCCTTGAGGAATCATCACACTATCTTCCACAATGGTTGAACTAATTTACAGTCCCACTGTAAGAGGTTCTTTCTCTCCACAACCTCGCCAGCACCTGTTATTTTTTGGCCTTTTACTAATAGCCATTCTGACTGGCGTGAGATGGTATCTCATTGTGGCTTTGATTTGCATTTCTTTCCAATGATCAATAATATTAAGCTTTTTTTCATATTTTTGTTGTCCTCGTTTATTCTTCCTTTGAGAAGTGTCTGTTCATGTTCTTTGCCCACATTTTAATGGGAGTTGACAGGTTTTTTCTCTTGTAAATTTGTTTAAGTTCCTTGTAGATTCTGGATATCAGACCTTTGTCAGATGGATAGATCACAAAATTTTTCTCTCATTCTGTAGGTTGTCTGTTCACTCGGATGATAGTTTCTTTAAGTAACTCATTATTATTATAAGAAATATAATCCTGGCAAATAGTATGAAACTTTCCAATGCCAAGTAAAATTAAAAAAAAATTAATGCCTCACAATAGGGAAAGCGAAAGTAAATTATGCTACATCTATAATCATGGGCTACTATACAATGATTCAAAATAAGATTCAAAACAACTTGATTGATAGGAGAAATTCTCATACTTTACATGGTTAAAACTGTAAAACAAGAAGTTTATGAACAATGTGGTGAATATATGTGTATATAAAATCCACAATAAAATCATTCTATAAATACTAGTTATTTCTGGATGAAAGGAAGTGATTTTTATTTTCTATTGTAAAGTCCCCTATTTTCCATTATATCTATAATAAGTACATATTAGCTTTATACTAAGAAAAAAGTTATTTTAAATTTCTGGCATATGGGTGGCTATGTTATCTGACTGCAGAAAGTACTGGCATTGTTTAAGGTTTACATGCTAATTTGACCTTGATATTACACAGATGTATCTGGCCCAGACCAAGATAGGCAAAGTTCTGCATTGCGGAGAATTGGTCTGGCAAGGATATAATTTTGGATTTCTCAACAGTGGGAATAACGTGGAAGATAGAAATTTGCCTCTTGCAAATATCATAGATAATGTAATAACAGAATAACATTTACAGAGAAACATGATTGCTTCATTTTTGTTTTAATGCCTACTGCATTTTAGTCCTATCTTGGGTAAAACGAATGTCTCACTGTATAATGCCATATTTAGGGTTACAATTTGAAAACACTCCTAAAACCATTCCCCTGTTTAAATGCATAATGCCATTTAGTAATGGTGATATAATAAATAATAAGTGTATTCCTTAAAACTAAATGTCTAATCTAATTTCAATTTCACTTACTTTTAATTCTCAATTTTTGTTTTGTCAGGTGAAGTACCTGATGATCTGGATCAGAAGACTGAAATAACTCAGGTGTGGAAGTGATAAAATTTTATTCTTAGTTTCAATTTCAAATTATATGTGGTTTTAAGAAAATGATAAGCTTTTAGTGTCCTGATTTCCACTAAGAGCAGATGAGATACTTAATGCATAACATTAAAAAATAGATTAATATGATTCAGAATTCCTTCTTATACTACTGAACCAACCACAGGGTTCCTCCTGTTTTTTATTCTTGACATATTTATGCAGATACAAGGAATCATATTTCCCCACCTTTTACATAGTGGAGAAATATAATTACATAGGTGGTGGCATAATTTACATAATGTTCTTCAACTTTCTCAACAATGTATCTTGGAGATGTTTCTAGATTAGTTTTAAAAAAGTACTTTCTCATTCTTTTTAATGGCTGAATGGAATTTTGTTATATTGATGTTCCAAAATTTATATGAAGACATTTAGGATTTTCAATATTTTCTAGTAAAGAAAATGCAGCAAAAAAAGCCAAAACTGGGTACATATGTTATCTCACATGTTAGAGAATATAGAATCTGTTTCTAGAAATAGAATTGCTAAATCAAAAGATATATGCATTTGTAATTTGATAAATATTGCAAATTGCTTTCTTTAGAATTTATAACAGTTTACCCTGACACAAACAAGTGTAAGAATGTCTGATTTCCCCCACTCTCACCAACACAATGTTTTATCAAAGTTTATGATCTTTGGTGAGATTATATGAAAAATAGGTACATCAATATTCATTCTAATTTTAATTTCTCTTATTATAAGTGAGGTTCAACATATTTTCATATGTTTGAGAGCTAATTATGTTTCTGTAAGTTTCTGGTTCATAATTTTTTTATCCATTTTTTTCTATTGGGTTGTCTATTACAAAAATTAATTTGTATATTTCTGTATTGGGGAAAATAAGTATTTGTGTGTGAAATGAGTTTTATGTATTCTTTTCACAATTTGTCATTTGTCCCATGAGTATTTTTTCTGGTATTTTGCCATGAAAATATTTTATTTTCATGTAGTTGAGTTTATCACTTTTTCCTCCATCACTGAGTTTTATGTCTTAGATATGAAGCACACCATCATTATAGAGTTAATGTTTTACGTTTAAATCTTAGATTCATTTGGATTTTATCCTGGTGTAGAAGGTAAAGCATAAGTCCAACCATATTTTTCTCCAGATGATTACTGACTTTACCCATTTATTTAAAATCCTATCCTCTTTTTCACTGATTTGGGATGTTACCTTTATAGCATGCCAAACTCTTGTGTACTAGATCTATTACTGAATTTTTGATGTGTTTTCTTTCTATGCATATGTTAGTATCATACTATTTTAATTGTTGACAAAGGCTGGGTGTGGTGACTGATGCCTGTAATCCCAGCACTTTAGGAGGGTGAGGCAGGAGAATCACATGACGTCAAGGGTTTGAGACCAGGCTGGCCAACAGGGTGAAACCCCATCTCTACTACAAACATAAAAATTAGCCAGGCGTGGTGGTGGATGCCTATAGTCCCAGCTACTTGGGGGGCTGAGGCAGGAGATTTACTTGAACCTGGGAGGCAGAGGTTGCAGTGAGCTGAGATCTCACCACTGCACTCCAGACTGGGTGACAGAATGAGACTCCATCTCAAAAAAA
>NW_016828193.1:191094-209929 GCF_001698545.2 Rhinopithecus bieti
TGTCGATGCAAAAATCCTCAATAAAATACTGGCAAACTGAATCCAGCAGCACATCAAAAAGCTTATCCACCATGATCAAGTGGGCTTCATCCCTGGGATGCAAGGCTGGTTCAACATATGCAAATCAATAAACATAATCCATCATATAAACAGAACCAAAGACAAAAACCACATGATTATCTCAATAGATGCTGAAAAGGCCTTCGACAGAATTCAACAGCCCTTCATGCTAAAAACTCTGAATAAACTAGGTATTGAGGAGATGTATCTCAAAATAATAAGAGCTATTTATGACAAACCCACAGCCAGTATCATACTGAATGGGCAAAAACTGGAAGCATTCCCTTTGAAAAGTGGCACAAGACAGGGATGCCCTCTCTCATCACTCTTATTCAACATAGTGTTGGAAGTTCTGTGCAGGGAAATCAGACAAGAGAAAGAAATAAAGAGTATTCAATTAGGAAAAGAGGAAGTCAAATTGTCCCTGTTTGCAGATGACATGATTGTGAACAGGCAACCTACAGAATGGGAGAAAATTTTTACAATTTACCCATCTGACAAAGGGCTAATATCCACAGTCTACAAAGAACTTTAGCAAATTTACAAGAAAGAATCAAACAACCCCATCAAAGAATGGGCAAAGGATATGAACAGACAATTCTCAGAATAAGACATTCATACAGCCAACAGACACAAGAAAAAACGCCCATCATCACTGGCCATCAGAGAAATGCAAATCAAAACCACAATAAGATACCATCTCATATCAGTTAGAATGGTGATTATTAAAAAGTCAGGAAACAACAGGTGCTGGAGAGGATGTGGAGAAATAGGAATGCTTTTACACTGTTGGTGGGACTGCAAACTAGTTCAACCATTGTGGAAGACAGTGTGGTGATTCCTTAAGGATCTAGAACTAGAAATACCATTTGACCCAGTCATCCTATTACTGGGCATATACCCAAAGGATTATAAATCATGCTGCTATAAACACACATGCACACGTATGCTTATTGTGGCACTATGTTCACAATAGCAAAGACTTGGAACCAACCCAAATGTCCATCAATGATAGACTAGATTAAGAAAATGTGGCACATATACACCATGGAATACTGTGCAGCCATAAAATAGGATGAGTTCATGTCCTTTGTAGAGACATGGACGAAGCTGGAAACCATCATTTTGAGCAAACTATCGCAAGGACAGAAAACCAAACACTACATGTTCTCACTCATAGGTGGGAATGAACAATGAGAACACTTGAACACAGGGTGGGGAACATCACACACCGGGACATGTCGTGGGGTGGGGAGAGGTGGGGAGGGATAGCATTAGGAGATATACCTAATGTAAATGATGAGTTAACGGGTGTAGCACACCAACATGGCACATGTATATATATGTAACAAACCTACACGTTGTGCACATGTACCCTAGAACTTAAAGTATAATAAAAAACCCTAAAAAATTTTTATTTTTCTAAAGTACAAGTTGGATACTGAATTTAGCGGTACCCCTTTGTCACCTATGAGGATAACAAAATATTTTTTCTTCTGTGGATATATTAATGTGATAAATCATATTAACAGATTCAATTTTATCCATATTTTCCTGGAATAAATGCCACTTGTCATGTTAAGCTGTTTTTTAATGTGGTACTAGATTCTGTTTACTAATGCTTTATTTAGATATGCACATTGATCTTTGTAAGAGACATGGTTCTGCGGTGTTCTTTTTTGGGGTAATATTTGTTTTGCTACCAATGTTATATTTGCTTTAGAAACATAAATAAGGGATCCTTCCTTCTTTTTGTATTCTGTGGGACAGTTTACATGAAATCAAAATAATGTATGCCTTAAAGTTTTCACAAAATCCCCCTATAAAATTATGTGGACCCGGTGCTATTTCAGGTGGTAGCTCTTAGATAATGTTCTTATATTCTTGTCTACAGTAGTTATCTGTGTAGAATTTCTATCTCTTTTGGAGTGATTTGGAAAATTATATTTTCTTAAACTATTGTCAAATTCAGTCAGATTTTCACATTTATTTGCAAACACTCATAAGTCTTTTAAATTCACATTTATTTACAAAGACTCATAAGTCTTTTAAATTCACATTTCTTTTCACATTTATTTGAAAAGACTCATAAGTCTTTTAATTTCCTCTTTATCTGTGGTTCTTTTTATTATTTATCTTTTGTTTTTGTCCTTTCCTGTCTTGCTTATGTTAGTAGCTTAGTTGCCCCTTTCTCCCACAAAAAAGTATAGCTGTTAGATTTACTTATTTTTTTCTGCATTGTAATCAATAACTTCTGCTTCTTTATGAATGCCTTCTTCATTCCTTAAATTTTTTTTTTGTTTTGCTTTTGCTTACTTCATACTTGGATGCTGTATTTATTTTTATTCTTTCCTGTTTTTTAAGAATACAAATATTTAAGGTTAACAATTTCCCCCAAACACTGCTTTAGTTTTATTATGTATATTTTGGCATGTAGTTTAATAAGGTATTTTAATTTTATTTTCATATGATTATTTTATCTTTATTTTGTCATATCAGTGAGTTCAAATTGAACCATTGAGTTTGAACCATAAGTTTTTAAGAAAGAATTTAAAATTTGCAGATGGTAAGGGCTTTTTTCTCCCTAATTTTATTTTTATTGTTTCTACCTTTTAGAATTTATTAAGGTTTTCTTTGTGGCTTAATAAGGTTAATTGTTATTAATGTTTCAAGACCCTTAAGAAGAAAGTACTTGTATTCTATTTTCATAAGGTAGGAATTAGCTATGTATAATTTAGCTCTATCTTGTTAAATATATAATTGGTCTTCTATATAATTATTTATCTTTTATTTATGTTATCTGTTTGACTTGAAGAAGCTAATTAAAGTGCTCTGATCATACTCTCTGTCTACAGGTCATATATATACCAAAGTCTGTTTTATTGAGTATTGATGCTAGTTTTTGGTAACATTGATGATCATAATGGTTTAACTTTTATTATGAATTACAGATTTTAACATAAAAAGTACTCTTTTGACTCATTCAGTTCTTCTTGGCCTGATTTAAACCTCATTTGATGTTAAGATCATTATTTTGGATATTTTCATTTATATTTGCCCACCTTTTATTTCCAAAGTTCCTGAATTACTTTGATTTAGGTATATCTTTTGTGTAGAACACAGGGCTGTAGTTTGCCTTTGCTTTAAGTTCCAATCTTTTAATGAGTTTGGCCCATTTACATGGGGCTATACCTTGTCTTGGTTCTGTTACAATATTTTAGGTTATTATTTTTTGTCTTTATAATTCTTAATAATTATTTCCTTATATGGTCTCTTTCTTTTACTCTGTGTGTGTGTTTGTGTGTGTTTCTTGTAATATTTAAGGAAGTATTTTATTGTTTCTGTACTGTATACTCTCAAGTGTGTACATAATACTTTACATTTTTTCTTAAGGCAGTGTTGATCAGTTTCCTAATATGAACAATGATGAGATTATTATTTCTCTTTCTTTTCCTCGTATTTTCTAATATTTTCTTAATAGTATTTTAATCTGAAAATATATTAATTTCTATGAGTTGATTTGCAGCTTTAAATGATATTTTTTCATTTTCAGATACCAAAATAAGGAAATCAGCATGTTCTCCCAGCTTCTTTTAGCAATTTTTTCATGTAGTCAAGTGTGTAATATTTGCATTTTTTGGTCATCCTAATCTATTGGTTTTAGACCTATTCCTTCAGCTAAAGATATTTTATGTTCACCACTAACTAGTCCCTTTCTCAGTTATCTCAGTTATTTTTTTCAGTTATTTTTCCATTTGGCTGAAGTTCATCCTCTAATTTCAAGAATGCTTCATAAGAAATATCTGTTCAGGCCAAGTGTGGTGGCTCATACCTATAGTTACAGCACTTTGAGAGGCGAGGTGGGAAGACTGTTTGAGGCTCGGAGTTTGAGACCAGCCTGGGCAACATAGTGAGACACTGTCTCTACAAACAATAAAAAAAACCCAATTAGCTAGGCATGCTGGGGCACACCTGTAGTCCTGGATACTTGGGAGGCTGAGATAGGAGGATCACTGGAGTCTATCACTGCCAGACTGCAGTGAGCCATGATCTCACCACTGCATTCCAGCCTGGGTGACAGAGTGACACTCTGTCTCAAAAAAAATCTGTTCAGAACTATTTGTTGACTTTATATTTGAATGACAGTTTGTCTATAAACTCTTTGGGCCAGTTTCTTCTCTGGATGGTTTTAGGGAAGTCCAAGGCCAGTGTGTATTTTAGAACTTACTAGTCATATGATAATATATACACTTTTAAATATTTTAAATATTTTAAAATTTAAAAACTTATAATGCAATTGTGTTCAAAATTTATTACACGAACAAAGCAATCTGTGATTAAATAAGTTTCTATGATTCTGGGACCAACATAAGTAACTGAGTGTCTTGCATATAGGTGATCTCATATACTTGGATAAAATGTAAAGTAATATTATTCTGCAATCTCTAAGACAAAGCATCTGTCAAACTTATTTCCCATCGAATGTTTTTGAAAAGACATTATTACACGGATAGTACTTGAGTCATAAACTTTTAAAAGTATATAGTGTACATTCCAGAAGTCAGTAAATTAATAGGGATCTTATTTACTATTGGATCTTTTCTCACTATTTTATTCTGTTCTTTATTGAATTCCATTTTATTCATTTTGTTTCTATTTTTTACTCTCAACAAATTTTTAAGTGTTGACTATGGTATTGTTAACTCTAAGCACATAGCAAATCTCTAGAATATTTTTTTTATGTTCCATGTCTGAAACTCTACACTAATTGCACAGCAAATCACCTTATTCCCATTTCCCCAATCTCTGGCAAAAACCATCTATTTTATGTTTTGATGAGTTTGACTGCTTTAGAGACCTCATAAAAGTGGAATAATTCTGTATTTGTCCTTCTGTGACAAGCATTTTTCATTTATAATAATGTCAAGAGTCATCCATATTGTAGCATGACAGGATTTCCTTCTTTTTTATGGCTGAATAATATTCCATTGTATTTATCTATCACATTTCCCTTATCTATTCATCTGTTCATGGACATTTAGATTGCTTCCACCTCTTGGCTATTGTGAATAATGCTGCAATGAACACGGGAGTGCAAATATCTTTTCAAGATCCTGATTCCCATTCTTTTTGGATAGATAAGGGATTGCAGGATAGTATGGTAGTTTTATTTTTAATTTTTTGAGGAACTTTCATACTGTTTTCTACAGTGACTACATCATTTTACATTTCTATAAACAGTGCACCAGGATTCCAGTCTTTCTACATCCTCAACAATACTTGGGATTTTCTGTTCTGTTTGTGTGTTTTTTGTTTGTTTTCTTTCTCCCACTTTTATTTTAGAATCAGGTACATGTGCAAGTTTGTTACAAAGACATATTGCAGAATGCTGAGGTTTGGGATACACTTGAACCCATCACCCAGGTAGTAAACACAGTGCCCCAAGAGGTAGTTTTTCAGCTCCTGTCCTCCTCTCTCTATGCTACCTCTAGTAATTCCCACTGGCTATTGTGCGCATCTTTGTGTCCATGTGTTTAGCTTCCACTTATAAGTGAGAACATGTGGTATTTGGTTTTCTGTTTCTGCATTAGTTTGCTTAAGATAATGGCCTCCAGCTGCATCTGTGTTGCTGCAAAGGATATAATTTTGTTCTTTTTTTAATGGCTGCATAGTACTGCATAATGTATATTTACCACATTTTTAAAATCCTATCCTCTGTTGATGGGCACCTGGGTTTATTCTATGTTTTTTGCTATTATGAATAGCAATGTGATAGGCATATGGGTGCAGGTATCCTTTCGGTAGAATGATTTATTTTCTTTTGGGAATATACCCAGTAACAGGGTTACTGAGTCAGATGGTAGTTCAACTGTTAGTTTTCTGAGGAATCTCCAAATGGCTCTCCACAGTGGCTGGACTCATTTAATTCCCACCAAGAGTGTGTAAGTGTCCCCTTTTCTCCACAGCCTCACCAACATCTGTTGTTTTTTGACTTTTAACAAACATTTTCTGACTGGTGTGAGATGGTATCTCATTGTGATTTTGATTTGCGTTTCTCTGATGATGAGTGACCATAAGCATTTTTTCATGTTTGTTTGCCACGTGTACACTTCTTTTGAGAAGTGTCTGTTCATGTCCTTTGGCGACTTTTTAGTTAGAATATTCATTTTTTGCTTGATGATTTAAGTTCCTTAACAATTCTGGATATTAAGTCTTTGTTGAATGCATAGTTTGTGAATATTTTCTCCCAATCTGTAGGTTGTCTGTTTACTCTCTTGATGGTTCTCTTGCTGTGCAGAAGCTCTTTAGTTTAATTTAATTAGGTCCTACTTATCAATTTTTTTTGTTGCTGTATTAGGGTTCTCTAGAGGGACAGAACTAATAGGATAGATGTATATATGAAGGGGAGTTTATTAAGGAGTATTGACTCACACAATCACAAGGTGAAGAGATTGCTAGGTTTGTGCAGAAATCACAAACATTCTTTTACACCAACAATAGGCAAGCAGAGAGCCAAATCATGAATGAACTCCCATTCATAATCACTACAAAGAGAATAAAATACCTAGGAATACGTCAAACAAAGAATGTGAAGGAGCTCTTCAAGGAGAACTACAAACCACTGCTCAAGTACATAAGAGAGAACACAAACAAATGGGAAAATATTCCATGCTTATGGATAGGAAGAATCAATATCGTGAAAATGGCCATACTGCCCAAAGTAATTTATAGATTCAATGCTATTCCCATCAAACTACCATTGACCTTCTTCACAGAATTAGAAAAAGCTATGTTAAATTTCATATGGAATCAAAGAAGACCCTATATAGCCAAGACAGTCCTAAGCAAAACTAACAAAGCTGGAGGCATCGCATGCTACCTGACTTCAAACTATACTACCAGGCTACAGTAACCAAAATAGCATTGATACCAGTACCAAAACAAACATATAGACCAATAGGGCAGAAGAGAGACCTCAGAAATAAGACCACACATTTACAACCATCTGATCTTCGATGAACCTAACAAAAACTAGCAATAGGGAAAGGATCTTCTATTCAGTAGAAGAAAACCTAGGCAATACCATTCAGGACATAGGCATGGGCAAAGACTTCATGACAAAAACGCCAAAAGGAATTGCGACAAAAGCCGAAATTGACAAATGGGATGTAATTAAACTAAAGAGCTTCTGCACAGCAAAAGAAACTATCATCAGAGTGAACAGGCAACCTACAGAATGGGAGAAAATTTTGCAATCTACCCGTCTGACAAAGGTCTAATATCCAGAATTTACAAGGAACTTAAACATATTTACAAGAAAAAGACAACTCCATCAAAAAGTGGGCAAAGGATATGAACAGACACTTCTCAAAAGAAGACACTTACATGGCAAACAAACATATGAAAAAAACCTCAACATCCCTGATCAGAGAAATGCAAATCAAAACCACAATGAGATACCATCTCACGCCAGTCAGAATAGCAATTATTAAAGAGTCTGGAAACAATAGATGCTGGGGAGGTTGTGGAGAAATAGGAATGCTTTTACACTGTTGGTGGGAATGTAAAGTAGTTCAATGATTGTAGAAGACAGTATGACGATTCCTCAAGGATCTAGAACCAGAAATACCATTTGACCCAGCAATCCCATTACCGGGTATATATCTAAAAGAATATAAATCATTCTACTATAAAGACACATGCAAATATGTGTTTATTGCAGCACTATTTACAATAGCAAAGACATGGAACCAGTCTAAATGTCCATCAGTGATAGACTGGATAAAGAAAATGTGTTACATATACAGCATGAAATACTATGCAGTCATAAAAAGGAATGAGATCATGTCCTTTACAGGGACATGGATGAAGCTGGAAGTCATCATCCTCAGCAAACTAACACAGGAACAGAAAACCAAGCACTGCATGTTCTCACTCATAAGTGGGAGTTGAACATTGAGAACGCATGGACACAGAGAGGGGAACAACATACACCAGGGCCTGTTGAGGGGTGGAGGATGAGGGGAGGGGACTTAGAGGACAGGTCAATAGGTGTAGCAAACCACTGTGGCACATGTATACCTATGTAACAAACCTGCACGTTTCGCACATGTATTTTGTTTTTTGTTGTTGTTTGTTTAAGAAGAAATAAATAAAATTATCCAATCTGTGAAATAAAAAAAAGAAAAAGAAAAAAAAGTAGGGAGGCTGACAGTGCAGCCTTCTGTAGCTGAAGGCCTGAGAGTCCCTGGCAAACCACTGTTATAAGTCCAAGAGACAAAAAGCTGAAGAACTTGGAATCTGATGTTTGAGGGCCAGAAGCATCCAGCACAGGAGAGAAAGATGAAGGCCAGAAGAGTCAGCAAGTCTGCTCTTTCCCACTTCTTCTGCCTGCTTTATTCTAGCCTTGCTTGCAGCTGATTCGATGGTACCCACCCAGATTGAGGGTGGGTGTGCCTCTCCCAGTCCACTGACTCAAATGTTAATATCCTTTGGCAACACCCTCACAGACATACCCAGGAACAATAATTTGCATCCTTCAGTCCAATCAAGGTGACATTCAATATTAATCATCACAGTTGCAGTTACTTTTGAGGACTTAGCCATAAATTATTTGCCAAGACCAGTATCAAGAAGAGTATTTCTTAGGTTTTCTTCTAGGATTTTTATTGTTTGAGGTCTTACATGTGTGAGATGGTACCTCATTGTGGTTGGTTTGCATTTTCCAGATGATTAGTGATGTTGAGCATCTTTTCACCTATGTGTTGGCCNTCCCCTCCCCTCTCCCTTCCCCTTCCCCTTCCCCTTTCCCTTTCCCTTCCACCTTTGCTATGAGTTGCTAGGAGTTCCTACATATTTTGGCTAGTAACCCCTTATCAGATATATGATCTGCATATATTTCCTCCCATTCCGTAAGTTGCCTTTTCACTCTGTTGATTATTTCCTTTGCTGAGCAGAGGCTTTTAAATTTGATATAGTTCCACTTATTTGATTTGCTTTCATTGTCTGTGCTTTTGTTGTCATGTCTATGCAAGAAGTCATTGTCAAGACCAGTGTTATGAAGCTCTTCTTCCATGTTTTCTTCTAGGAGTTTTATAGTTTCAGGATTATGTTTAAGTCTTCAATGTATTTTAATTTGATTTTTGTGTTAGATGTAAGGTAATGGTCCATTTTTTTCTCTTGCCTGTGCATATCTAATTTTCCTCACTCTGTTTGTTGAAAAGTCTATCCTTTCCCTGTTGTGTAGGCTTGGAACCCTTGTTGAAATTCATTCAGCTGTTTATGTGTGGGTTTATTTCTGTGTTCTCTATTCTATTCCACTGGTCTATCTTTATACCAGTAGCCCACTGCTTTGATGACTGTAGCTTGTAACATGTTTGAAATCAGGAAGTGTAAGGACCCCAGCTTGGTCCTTCTTCCTCAAGATAGTTTTGGCTATCTAGGGTCATTTGTGGTTCCACACGAATTTTAGAATTTTTTTTTTATACTTCTGTAAAAAAAAAAATGCCATTGAAATTTTGATATGGATTTCTATGGTTCACTTTGGGCAATATGGAGATTTTAACAATATTAAGTCTTCTACTCCATGACCATTGGATACATATTCATTTATTTGTGTCTTTAATTGCTTTCATCAACGTTTTCTTTCTTTCTGTTTTTTTTTAATTTTTTTTGAGACGGAGTCTCACTCTGTCACCAGTCGCCAGGCTGGAGTGCAGTGGTGAGATCTCAGCTCACTGCAACCTCTGCCTCCCAGGTTCAAACGATTCCTCTGCCTCAGCCTCCCAAGTAGCTGGGACTACAGGAACATGTCACCATGCCCGGCTAGTGTTTTGTGTTTTAGTAGAGACAGGGTTTCATCATGTTGGCCAGAATAGTCTCAATCTCCTGACTTTGTGATCCACCTACTTTGGCCTCTCAAAGTGCTGGGATTACAGGCATGAGCCACTGCGCCCAGCCTCATCAATGTTTTCTAATTTTCACTGTACAAGGGTTTTGAGAGCCCTCAGTTCAAATGGGGCTTCAGCACCAGAGCAGCTAGCAACAGCATTATCCTTATAGAAATGAAAGAGAGCTAGACATGGATGTTTACAGTGTGCCTTTCAGGGGACATTTCTTTTACCTGGTTGGTGACCTAATGCCTAGTTGTCTGATCATTTGCCAAGGAGTCCCTCACGTGGGAAACTTGTTTATATTGGCAGACACTCCTGTGGCTCTTATCTGACCAGTGTTCATTTTATGCCTGGCTGACCATTGTCCTGGTGCTGGGAGCTAGGCCTTGTGTTCTAGGAACAACCCAGTCTGAGGCAGCCCCCGCTTCTTCAGATGGAAAATGTAAATTCAATACACCACCATGATAAGAAATAAGTTCAAATATTTTTACTTAGAGATCCTGGGCAAGAGGGTGTAATAGGTTAGGAGGGCAGTCCTTCATCCCTGGGTGACATGAAGCAGGAAGGAAGAGTCAGGCAGAGAGATTAAAAAAAAAAAAAAAAAAAAGGATATGTAAGGAAATGGAGTTTGAGTCACTTTAAGCTCACAGGCAAATGCTTGAATGATCTGTTTAAAGGAAGCAACAGGAAAGTGGGGAACCCAGTCTGCTAGGCAAGAGAAGATGCCTCTAAGTTCTAATCTGTGGCTACTGCCTTAGTCCATTTGTATGTGGTATAGAACTGGGAAGTGTGTTAAGGATGACTGAGCCCTGCCTTTGGACTGAGAAAGTTGAACTTGTATTCAAAATGAATGCAAAGGCAGCATATAATTATAAGAATTTACTGCAAGTCTTTCATCTCCTTCATTAATGTTATTCCTTAGTGTTGTGTTCTTTTTGATGCTACTTTAGATGAGATCATTTTCTTCATTTTTTGGGATTGCTTGTTGTTCCTATATGGAAATGCAACTGATTTTTGTATGCTGCAACTTTACTTTTTAAAATTTTTTATCTTGTAACTTTACAGAACTCATTTATTAGTTTTAAAAAATGGTGCACCTAGGGTATGTAAGATGGTGTCATCTTCAAATAGGGATAGCTTTACTTCTTCCTTTCCAATTGGTATGCCTTTTCTTTCTTTTTCTTGTCTAACCGCACTGGTTAGGACTACTAGTATTAAACATTAAGTAGAAGTGATGAGAATGGGCATCCCTGCCATGTTCTTGATTTTACAGAAAAAGCTTTCAGTTTTTTGCCATTGAATATGATGTTATCTGTAGGTTTTTCATGTATGGACTTTATTATGATGAGGTATGTTTCTGCTGTTCCTTTTTTGTTGAGAGTTTCTTTTTAAATCATGAATGGATGTTTAATTTTGTCAGATGCTTTTTCTGCATATTTTGAGATGATCATGTAATTTTATTCTTGTTCTGTTAATGTGGTGTTTCATATTGATTTTAGTATGTTGAATCATCCTTCAATCCCAGGAATAAATCCCACTTTGTTGTGGCATATGATCCTTTTAATGTTACTCAATTTACTAGTCTTTCGTTGGGGATTTTTGCATGTTAATTGGTGTAATCAGCTTGTAGTATACTTTTCTTGTGTTGTCTTTGTCTGGCTTTGTTGTCAGAATAATACTGACCTTCAAAATGAGTTTGGAAGTGTTCCCTCTTGATCAGTTTTTTTGGAAGAGTTTGAGTGGGATTGGCATTAATTATACTCTACATGTTTGGTAGAATTCACCAGTGAAACCATCTGGTCTTGGGCTTTTCTTTGTCGGGAGGTTTCAGATTACTGATTCAGTCTCTATACTAGCTATGGGTATGCTTAGGCTTTCTATTTTTCATGATTTAGTTTTGGTAGGTTATATGTTTCTAGGAGTTTGTCTGTTTTTTATGTGTTTCCACTTTGTTGGTCTATAATTTTTCATAAGTCTCTTAAGTTTCTCTTAATTTCTGTCATCATTTGTAATGTTTTTTCTTTCCTTCATGGTTTTATTTATTTGAGCTTTTTCTCTTTTTTTCTTAGTCTAGCTAAGGGTTTGTCCAATATGTTTCTTTTCAGAAAACCAACTCTTACTGTTGTTGTTTTTTCCTATTGTATTTATTTCTTCTCTAATCTGTGTGATTCCTTTCTTTCTGGTTACTTTGGGCTTGGTTTGTCCCTCTTTCTCTAGTTATTTTTTAAAATAATTTCAACTTTTATTTTTGATTCAGGGGGTACATATACAGGTTTGTTATATGTCTCTAGTTCTTTGAGGTATAACACTAAATTGTCTGAGATCTTTCTCCTTTTAATTATATGCATTTATTGCTATGAAATTCCTCCTTAGTACTCCTTTTGCTATATGCCATGAGGTTTGGCATGTTGTATTTTCACTTTCATTTGTCTTGAAATATTTTCAAATTTCTTTTTTGAGCCAATGGCTATTCGAGAATATTGTTTAATTTCCACATTTTGGTGAGGATTCCACTTTTCCTTTTGCTATTGATTTCTAGTTTTATCACATTGTCATCAGAAAATATATTTGACATAATCTTAATCTTAAATTTGTTGAGATTTCTTTTGTGCTCTAACCTGTGATCTATTCTTGGCAAAAGTCTGTGCTACCTTGACACAGGATGTGCATTCTGCTGTTGTTGGGTGGAATGTTTTGTTGTATATATGTTGGGTTCATTTGGTCTATAGGGTTGTTCAAGTCCTCTGTTTCCTTATTGATCTGTCTAGATTTCCTATCTAATGTTGAAAGTGAAACACTGACACCTCTTACTATTATTGTAATGCTGTCTAAGTCTCCCTTCAGTTCTATCATATATTTGGATGATCTGATGTTAGGGGCATGTAGACTTATAATTGCTATATCATCCTGATGGATTGACCCTTTTATTAAATGTCCCTATCTGTCTCTTGTAATGGTTTTTGACTTAAAGTCCGTTGTGTCTCTTTTAAATATGACCACCTCTTCTCTCTTTTGTTTGCTATTTTCATGGAATATTTTTTCCATCCCTTCACTTTTAGACTATGTGTGTCCTTAAATCTCAAGTGAGTTTCTTTCAGGCAGCATATGGTTGGGTGATGATTTTTTAAAAATCCATTTAATCACTTTATATCTTTTAATTGGTGAACTTAATCCATTCACATTTAAAGTAATTATTACAGGAAAGGATTTACTGTTACCATTTTGTTACTCGTTTTGTGTTATATAATGGTTCTTTTGTCTATCTTTTTGTCTCTTGCTGTCTTCCTTTGTGTTTTTTCAGTCTTTTTTTTTTTTTCTTTTTTGAGACGGAGTCTTGCTCTGCCGCCCAGGCTGGAGTACAGTGGCTGGCTCTCAGCTCACTGCAAGCTCCGCCTCCTGGGTTCACGCCATTCTCCTGTCTCAGCCTCCCGAGTAGCTGGGACTACAGGCGCCCGCCTCGTCGCCCGGCTAGTTTTTTGTATTTTTTAGTAGAGACGGGGTTTCACCGTGTTAGCCAGGATGGTCTCGATCTCCTGACCTCGTGATCCGCCCGTCTCGGCCTCCCAAAGTGCTGGGATTACAGGCTTGAGCCACCGCGCCCGGCCCAGTCTTTTGTATTAAGATGCTTTGATTCCTTCCTGTTTTTCTTTTATGTAAGTTCTATAGGTACTTTTTCTGGTTGCCTTGGAGATTACATAAGATATCTTATAGTTATGATAGTTTAAGTTGATAACTTAAGTTTAATCACATACAAAAATGCTATACTTTTACATCTTCCTTTTCTTATTATTGTCACAATTTACATCTGTTCATATTATGTGCCTTTAAGCTATTGTGGTTGTAGTTATTTTAAATAGTTTTGCCTGTCAACTTTTATATTTGAATGAAAAGTGATTTAACTACCACCATTACAGTAATACCGTATTCTGTATTCATCCATATATTTACCTTTACCAATGAATTTCATATTTTTCATGCTATCATGTTGCTGTTTTGCATCCTTTCATTTCAATTTGAAAGACTTCCTTTGGCATTTCTTGTAAGGCAGGTCTAGTGGTGATTAACTCCCTAAGCTTTTGTCTGAGAAAATCTTTATCTCTCTTTCATTTTTGAAGGAGAGTTTAGCTGGGTCTGTTATTCTTTGTTGGCAGATTTTTTTTTTCAGCCTTTTGAAAATATTGTCCCATTCCCTCCTGGACTGCAAGGTTTCTGCTGGAAAATCTACTGATAATCTTGTGGAGGTTCCCTTGTACATGAGGAGTTGTGTTTCTCTTCCTGCTTTTAAAATTCTCTTTGACTTTTGACAATTTGATTATATTTTAGTGTGGATTTTTTTTTTGCTTCATTTTAATTTGGTGATCTTTGGGCTTGTTGAATATGGATCTCCATTTCCTTCTCCAGATTTGGGAAGCTATCAGGCATTATTTATTTAAATAAGCTTTCTGGTCCTTTCCATCTCTCTTGTCCTCAAACTCTCATAATGCATAAGCTATTTTGTTTAATGGTGGCCTATGAGTCCATTAAGACTTTTCACCTTTTCATTCTTTTCTCTTTTTTCCCCTTAACTGGTTAATTACAAATGACTTGTCTTTGGTGAATATTTTTTCCTCTTTGATCAAGTCTGCTGTTGAACCCTTGTAGTGAAGTTTTCAATTCATTTATTGTATTCTTCAGCTCCAAAATTTGTTTTGAAAAAATTTAAAAGTCTTTTTATTGATATCTGTAAAGATAAAAAAAATTTTGTTAATTTGCTTATGCATCATTTTCTTGAGCTTGTAGAGCATCTTTACAACAGCTATTTTAAATTCTTTGCCAGGTGATTTATATACCTCTGTTTCTTTAGACTAATTTCTGGAATTTTATTTTGTTCATTTCCTTTTTTTTTTTAGAGACAGAGTCTCGCTCTGTCCCCCAGGTTGGAGTGCAGTGGCGTGATCTCGGCTTACTGCAAGCTCTGCCTCCTGGGTTCACGCCGTCGTCCTGCCTCAGCCTCCTGGTTAGTACCCGCCACCTCGCCTGGCTAATTTTTGTGTTATTTAGTAGAGACAGGGTTTCACTGTGTTAGCCAGGATGGTCTTGATCTCCTGACCTCGTGATCCACCCACCTTGGCCTCCCAAAGTGCTGGGATTACAGGCATGAGCCACCGCACCTGGTCTTATTTTGTTCATTTCTTTGGGCTATGTTTACCTGTTTTCTTTATGTGTCTTGTGAGTTTGTGTTGAGATACATGTACTGAAAGAACAGACCTCTTCTACTCTTGTGGACTAGCTTTGGACGGTAGAAGACCTGCATCAATCAATCAGATGAGAGAGTCTCTGTAGCCTTTTTGGGGGGGATGGGAGAGGTTCATCTTTTCTGGGCCTGGCCTGTGTATGTAATTTCTCAGTTAGAAAGTCTTGCCTTTTTCTTTTTCAGGAATTTATAATCTCTTTCTTTCCCTGGCTGTAGCATTGCAAGTTCTCTAGCCCTACAGCAGGAAGCTACATTATTTGCTTTTTCTCAGCAACCATAACCATCCTAAGTATTTTAGTTCCCTATTAACACCTTGAGTCAGGTGAGAAAGATACCAGTTTCTTGGGCAGCCCTCCATAAAGCTGGAACGTTAGACAAATATTCCACTCCTCTTCTTCACTCCTAAGGGAAAAGTCTCAAGTTTTGCATCTTCTCTCCTTACTGTGCCAAGCCATGTTAACTGCAACAAGCCACCCTTTTGCCCCTGATCTTCACTGTTCTCACTATCTCTCAGATATCCAGTCTCTGCTAGTTCTATCAGCACTTCGGATGGATGACACAGAAACCAATTCCTCTGGTAGCTCTTCAAAAAGTTAACACTGGACTCATATTCCACCCTCTTTTTCTTCCAAGGGAATTGTTGCAAACCAGGATATTCTCTTCCAGGTGCTGAGCTGTGCTAGCTTTGGGGAGGTACTAATGTGGTAAAGTAAAATAGATCTCTTTATCTGTTTCAATGTTGCTGTTTTTGGATTTGCACCCACCTGGGATATTGCAACCTCTTAAATGGATTATATAATTCTTATAAAGGTGTTTTGTTTCACATATCATCATTAAACTGACGTTTTTGTGGGGAACAAGGGTGGGGACTTCCTATTCTACCATCTTGCTAATGTCACTTGAGTGGATCTTTTGCCTTTCTGTTCAAACATTTCTTTATCCTTGATAAATAAAAACAATAACTTTATTAGCATATATCTCAACATTGACCATTTTGTTTTTGTTTTTGAGATGGAGTTTCACTTCATTGCCCCAGACTGGAGTGCAGCGGCTCCATCTTTGTTCACTGCAACCTCTGCCTCTTGGGTTCAAGTGATTCTCCTGCCTCAGCTTCCCACATAGCTGGGATTACACATGTGCACCACCACACCTGGCTAATTTTTGTATTTTTAGTAGAGATGGGGTTTCGCCATGTTGGCCAGGCCAGTCTCGAAGTCCTTACTTCAAGTGATGTGCCTGCCTCTGCCTCCCAAAGTGCTGGGATTACAGGCATGAGCCACCATGCTCAGCCTCAATATTGACCATTTTGAATCAATTTTCCCATTATGTGCTCTTCCAATGTGTAGATTTGATTCTTCTTTTTTCACAAAAGTTTTTTTGAACAGTATTTTAAAATATTTGCTCTGTTTCACTTTTTTCTAGAACTCTATGTTCAAATGTCATATTCCCCTTGTTTATAGCTATTGTTTAGAAGGGGGCAAATGGCAATTTAATTTATAAATATTCTCTCTAATCCTTAAGATTTTTTGATTTTTTAAGTGACTTTTCTTACTTCTATTCCTCTTTAAATCACTAGGATGTGGGGAGATATGGGACTACTGTGTTTTCTGCAGTTTCTTTTTACCCCAGTGCTCTCTCCAATTTCACTTTAGTTTCTGCAGTAGCTCTATGTTTTTCTTCTTTTTTGAACACTGCCATATTGCTTTATTCTCTGCTGATTTTCTAAATACCTCCTCCTCGAGTTTCTGTCTTGTGTTATTGCTTTATAGGATTGTTGGCTTCATCCAATTTTCCTTTTTTAAATTAATGAGAAAATGTTTGGTCACAGTTTTCTTCTGCGTTATTACTAGTGAACGTACTTCATCTTTTATTTTTTTCTGTACATTATTTTTTTTCTTATGATATCATTGTATGATTCCTATAGAGGTTTCTTTTTATTTTATTTTAATATATTTTTATTTCAATAGCATTTGGGGTACGAGTGGTTTTTGTTACATGGATGAATTGCAGTGGTGGAGTCTGAGATTATAGTGCACTCATCACCTGATTAGTGTGCATTTTATCTAATATGTAGATTTTTATCCCTTTCCCTCCTCCCACCCCCCTCACCTCTGAATCTGCAATGCCTGTTATACCACTCTATATGCCTTTGCATACCCACAGCTTAGCTTCCAATTATAAGTGAGGACATATGGTATTTGGTTTTCCATTTATTAGTTATTTCACTTGGAATAATGGGCTCCAACCTCATCCAAGTTGCTGCAAAAAACATTTTATTCACTTTTTATGGCTGAATAGTATTCCATAGCGTATATATACCACATTTTCTTTATTTCCTCATCAGTTGATGGGCATTTTAGATTGGTTTTGTATCTTTGCATTTGTGCATTGTGCTTTGATAAAAATATGTGTGCAGGTGTCTTTTTATATAATGACTTGTTTTCCTTTGGGTAGATACCTAGTAGTGGGATTGCTGGATTCAACGGTAGAACTACTTTCAGTTCTTGGAGAAATATCCATATTGTTTTCCATAAAGGAATTGTGTGTTCCTACCAGCAGTGTACAAGCTGTGTATAGCAGTGTACAAGTGGTACTAATTTGCATTCCTACCAGCAGTGTACAAGCCTTCCCTTTTCAATAAAATTTTTTTTTTAAAGTTTTCATTATTGTCAGAACTGAATTTTTCTTTGATCAGTTAATTACAGAAGGTTCATTTTGGAAGAAGCGTAAGGGTGATTTCTTTGTTGATTCAGGATTTTGTATTAAATGTGATTAGCTGTTACCTTGCACCAGCCTATGGCAATAGGTCAAACTTTTTCTCTCTGCCAACAAGAGTCAGCATGTTTCCTGGAAATTTTTATTGTCTCTGGAATTCCTTGTTTAGTTTTGCCTTCTTTGTCTCTGGGATCAAACCAAGTCCAGGAACCTCCTTTTGACAGTTGACTCACACCCTTTACTATTACAGTAAATAAAGGTTCTGTTCCTTCCCTCTAAGAATTGTGTGTTAGTGGACTTTTTTTCCTGTGAGATTTTAACCACTGTGAGCACTCTCTTTGTATTATCTTGTCTCTTCTCCCTTTTTTACCCCTCCCGTATAAGTATCTACTCCCTATCCCCCACCATAATTCTTTCTTTTCCCAGTTTGGTTGCAATTACACCTAATTCAAAAAGGTGTGGCTTGGGTTCTCTTAATTTCCCTAAAAATAGAGTTTGCTTTCACTTTCTCCTTCTCTGTCTTGTTCTCTCTCTGTTTCTCTCTATGTCTCTCTCTCGAGGGTGAATTCTAGCAAGACAAGGAGGGACTCTGTTTTTATGTTGTGATGAGCAAGTCAGAAATCTAAATGTATTGACCAATTGGTGCTCTTCCTGAAAATTCCTCCTTTTGTGATTTCAGATACTTTTAGAGTGCAATAGGCAAATCATCCAGAAGTGAGGAAAGAAGCCTTAGTAATTGCCTAGAAGAGTTTGGCCTCTTGTAGACAAAGTCATTGAGGACCTAGCCCCTTATTCTCTTTCCAGATTAATTTTTGGTCACATGAACCAGATACTTCAGCCATACGGTACTCCTTAGAGTCTTTCCAAATGAACCACACTCATTTTTGTTTTTCTATTTTGTTTGATTAATTTTTTTTTTTTTTTTTTTTTTTTT
>NW_016828193.1:210345-219083 GCF_001698545.2 Rhinopithecus bieti
TTTTTGTATTTTTTTTTTTTTTTTTTTAGTAGAGACAGGGTTTCACCGTGTTAGCCAGGATGGTCTCTATCTCCTGACCTCGTGATCCGCCCGTCTCGGCCTCCCAAAGTGCTGGGATTACAGGCTTGAGCCACCACGCCCGGCCGATTAATTTTTTTTTTAATAATTTCAACTTCAATTTAGATTCAAGGGATACTTGTGCAGGTTTGTTACATGGGTATATTGCATAATGTGGAGGTTTGAGGTGTGATTGATTCCATTACCCAGGGAGTGGACATAGTACTGAACAGGTAGTTTTTCAACCCTTACCCCACTCCCTATCTCCCTGCTGTAGCAGTCCCTGGTGTCTATTGTTGCAGCTTTATGACTGTGAGTACCCAATGTTTAGCTCCCACTTATTAGTGAGAACATACAGTGTTTGATTTTGTGCTCTTACATTAATTTGCTTGAGATAATGGCCTCCAGTCACATCCATGTGGCTGCAAAGGGCGTGTTTTCATTCTTTTTTATGGCTGTCTAGTATTCCATGGTGTATATGTACCACATTTTCTTTATCTGGTCATTGTTGATGGCAACTGGGTTGATTCCATGTCTTTGCTATTGTGAATAACACCATGATGAACATACAAGTGCATGTGTATTTTCGGCAGAACAGTTTATTTTCTTTTGGGTATATGCCCAGTAATGGGCTGTTGGGTTAAATGGTAGTTCTGTTTTAGATTATTTGAGAAATCTCCAGATGGCTTTCCACAGTGGCTGAACTAATTTACACTCCCACCAACAGTGTATAAGCATTCCCTTTACTCCACATCCTCACCAGCATCTGTTGTTTTTGACTTTCTAATAATGGCCATTCTGACTGATGTGAGATGGTGTCTCAGTGTGGTTTTTGATTTGAATTTCTCTGATATTGGCCTGTAGTTTTCTTTTATCATTGTGCCTTTGGCATATTTTCTGTTGGGGGATACTGGCTTTGTAGAACGAGTTAGAGAAGAGTCCATCCTGCTCAATATTTGGGAATAGTTTCAGTAGAATTGGTACTAGCTTTTCTTTATACATCTGGTAGAATTTGGCTGTGAATCCATCTGGTCTGGGGCTTTTTTTTGACTTGTGGGTTTTTAAATTACTGATTCAATTTCAGAACTCAATATTGGTCTGTTCAGGGTTTCAATTTCTTCTTGATTCAATCTTGGGAGATTGTGTGTTTCCAGGAATTTATCCACTTACTCTAGGTTTTCTAGTTTGTGTGCATAGAGGTATTCATAATAGCCTCTGAGGATCTTTTGTATTTCTGTGAGATTTGGTTATAATGTCACATTTGTGTTTTTTATTATGTTTTTTGGATCTTTTCTCTTTTTTTTTTCTTTGTTAATCTCGCTAGTGGTCTATCAATCTTGTTTATTCTTTCAAAAAAACCAACTTTTGGTTTTATTGATTCTATAGACTTTTGGGTCTCAGTTATATTCAGTTCTGCTGTGACATTTGTTAACGTTGGGGTTAGTTTGTTATGCTAGCTTTGGGGTTAATTTTTTCTTGTTTTTTTTTTTTTTGTTTTGTTTTTTGTTTTTTGTAGGTATGTGTTAGGTCATTAATTGAGATCTTTCTAACTTTTTAAGGAAATTGTTTAGCATTATAAACTTTCCCCTTACTACTGCTTTTGCCTTATCCCAGAGATTTTGATATATTGTGTCTCTGTTTCCATTTATTTCAAATAATTTTTTGACTTCTGCCTTAATTTCATTGTTTATCCAAAAGTCATTCAGGAGTGTTTGATTTACATGTAATTGTGTGGTTTTCTGAGGTTTTCTTGGTATTTGTTTCTGTTTTTGTTCTACTTTGGTCTGAGAATATGGTTCATATAATTTTGATTTTTTTGAATGTATTGAGATTTGCTTTATGGCTGAGTATGTGGTTGATCATGGAGCATGTACTATGTACAGAACAGAAGTATGTATATTCTGTGGTTGATGGGTAGAGTATATTGTAGATGTCTATTAGGTCCAATTGGTCAAGTATTGAATTCAAGTCCATAATTTCTTTGCTAATTTTCTGCCTTGATGATCTGTCTAATGCTGTTAGTGGGGTCTTGGAGTCTCCCTCTATTATTGTGTGACTAAGTCTTTTTGTAGGTCTAGAAGTACTTGTTTTGTGAATATGAGTGCTCCAATATTTACTGCATATATGTTTTGCAGGTAAGTCTTCTGGTTGAATTACATCCTTTATCATTAGGTAATGATTCTTTGTTTGTTTTTTTCCTGTTATTGGTTTATAGTTTTTTTTATCTGATAGAAGAATAGTGATCCTTGGTCTTTTCTGTTTTCCATTTGTGTGACAGAACTTTCTCTACCTTTTTACTTTGAGCCTATGGGTGTTGTTACATGTGAGATGGGTCTCTTGTTTTATCCAGTTTTCCTCTGTGTGCCTTTTAAGTGGAGCATGTAGACCATTTGCATTCAAGGTTAATATTGATATGGGTAGTTTTGACCCTATCATGAAACTGTTAGCTGGTTGCTTTATAGTTTCTATATAGCAACTATATAGTTTGCTTTATAGTTTATAGACTATATAGGTTGCTTTATAGTTTCTATTGTGCTTTAGTTCTATATGGCCTGTAAACTATGTACTTAATTGCCACACTCACTTTCTCACATAGGCCTTTGTGAATTATACCCTTGGCTTGAAGCAATCTTTGCGTACCTTTCTATCTGGTTAACTCCTGCTCATCTCTTCAGCTTCGGTTTAGATATTACTTATTTGGGAATATTTCCTGACACCTCTCTTCCTTCCCTCTGGTCCAATGTGCTTGCCTTATCATGGTACTTACCATATATGGCCTGTTTTTCAGTGTCTTCCCAAAATAGACTGGATTTCATTGAGGGCAGGAATAGCATTTGGTTTACCATTGTATCCCCAGCACTCAAAACATTGCCTGGCCCACAGTAGGTACATGATAAATATTTGATGAATAAATCTTCACTGCCTATTTCAAAGTACACTGTATTGTGTATTAACCAATGAGTGACTGATATGTCCTGAAATTCTGGACAACGTGTGTGTTCAGTACTGGAATTACTATTAAAATATTCTTTTAGTATTTTGTCTTTTCATAAGAGTTAAAGTACTCATATTTTGTGTTTCAAATATCTTAATAGTTGACTGAAAAATGTCAAACCATAGATGATCTAAGCTCCATGAGGCTAGAGATTTTTGTTTGTTTTGCTCACTTTGAATCCCTGTCACCTAGAAAAGTACTTGGTACATACTGGGCACTCAATACATGTTTTCTGAATGCACAAATGAAAACATGGACTAAAAGTGCTTCCTTAAATATTGTGAACTATACATGTCTCTTGTCTTACCTAGTCCTGGCCCTGTGGGGCTTAATTGAATATGTGAAGGTCTATTGAATTCCTCTCCACAAAAAGAGGCCTTCAGTGTAAACATAGCATATATTTTCTGGGTAGAATTGGGGCAGCTAATGAGGGTTTTTGTGCCCTAGTGAAAAGTCTACTACAGCCTTGATCTTATGAGCTTGAAATCACAAGGACCATCTTCTCTCTCACTCACCCTAAAGTGAAACGTGATAACCTATAAGTCCTGCCTTTGCAGAGTTTGATCAGTCTCGGTGTTAAAGATGCCTGGGCAATAACAAGTCACTGTACATTAGGAAAATTTCTGTGATAAAATGTGAGAGATAAAAACCAAAGTGCCGTAAACAATATGACCTAAGATAATTAAGAAAATAGAACAGAACCTACCAACAATTATAAACTATAAATTGGAAAACTCGAACATCAGCACAGAGATTTGGAAAGTTATAACATCCATGAAACAAGAACAAGATGCTCTGGAGAGAACACAGTCAGGAAAAAAGAAAAGGGTTCTTGGAAATAATAATTTAAAAAATCTGACAAACCAAAACATTCAATAGAAGGGCTAGAAGATTAAGTCAAGAGACTCTCACAGAAAGTAGAATGAAAAGAAAGACTCAGAACATCAGAGACTAAAGATAAAATAAAGGGCCAACTGGCAGACCCAAAATTTAACTAAGACTATTTTCTAGATGAAAGAACAGAAAAAAAAAAAAAAAAACGAAGAGGAGAAAATTATAAAGAAATATCAGAAGAGAACTTCCCCAAATCTTCCAATTGAAAGAGTCTCCTGAATACTCAGAAACAATGAATGAAATAAGATCAACACCTCTAAAATTACAAAACAGAGAGGATAAAGAGAGGAATTTAAAGTTTTTAGAGGAGAGAAGTAAGCCGCTTGCCAAAAAATGAAAGACTAACATCAGATTTACCATTAGCAACACAGGATGCCAGAGGACAGTGGAGTGATCCCTTCAAATGGCTCTCAATCTAAAATTATATATTGTGTCAAAGCATGAGATAAGTGTGAGGGCAAGATAAAGACATTTTCAAGCAGAAAGCCTCATAACTTTTACCTCCCATGATCTTTTTCTTATTAAATATGTTTAAGATATGCTACAACAAAGCAAGAGAATCAATTAAGAAAGGGGGTGGCATGGGGTGAGGAAACAGTGACTCCAGTCCGAGAGAGTAATTAAAGGAAGTTCCAGGATGCAGCTGAGCAGCAGACCTGGCTAACAGCCTTGAGTAGGTGAGACCATGAAGCCCCATATAACAAAGTGCACATTTTCCTCTGCAGGCTTATGTACATACCATTTATTCATTTTCAACTTTTAGAATCAATCTTTAGACGAATAAAAGGATTTAAGTTTGGCTACAGAAAAGAACCCAAATGTTTTAAACCTCTATAGTGAAATAGAGAAAAAAAAATACAAAGGATAGGTTGGAGGACGAAGTGAAGAGGAGGTGAGGGGTGGGTAATAACCTCATCTTACCAATTAGGGAGTGTTTATAATTGATGAACTGAAACAAAACAAAACAGCATTCTGTATATTACTTAGAGTTGCAGAAATAATCATTAAGGAAATTAAACTGGATATGCCTATATTTTAGAAGGGGAAAAGAAAGTGGAGAAGTGAAGTTAATGACTTAAATCTTCATCTGATTTTGGAAAAGGTCTAGTATTTATAAATCCAGAAATGGTAATATATGTACATAATTTACAGTTTTGGGGGTAACCATTTGATGTATCTTCTGAAATTTGAGAGTAATTTTCTCTGGGGAATGGTACTGGGGCTGTGGTAGTGGAGGTGGGGACATGAAGAGTCTCTTGCTTTACTAGATAAGCCTTAATGTAGTATTTGATTTTGTAACTCTCTGCATGCATTGCTTTGATTGAAAACATTTTAAAGTACTTTTACATAGTCCATATTTCTTTGGGGGGCTTTTTGTTTATTTTTCTCTTTTTCTCAAACTTCTCTTCTCATTTCATTTCATTCCATTTGATCTTCAATCACTGATGCCCTTTTTTCCATTGATCAGATCAGACTACTGAGCTGTTTCATTGGCCATCACGGTAGTTCTCATGCCTGGTTTTCGGCTCCATCATGTCATTAAGGACTTCTCTACACTGTTTATTCTAGTTAGCATTCATCTAATCTTTTTTCAAGGGTTTTTAGCTTCTTGGTGATGGGTTCGAACATCTTCCTTTGCTCAGAGAAGTTTGTTATTACTGGTCCATCTGACGCCTTCTTCTCTCAACTTGTCAAAGTTTCATTCTCCATCCAGCTTTGTTCTTGTTGCTGGCGAGAGCTGCATTCCTTGGAGCAGAAGAGGGTCCGAGTTTTAGAATTTTCAGCTTTCTGCCTCTGGTTCTCCCCATCTTTGTGGTTATCTACCTTTGGTCTTTGATGATGATGACATACAGATGGGGTTTTGGTGTGGATATCCTTCTGTTTGTTAGTTTTTCTTTTTTTCTAACAGGGACCTCAGCTGCAGGTCTGTTGGAGTTTGCTGGGGGTCTTACTCAAACCCTGTTTGCCTGTGGGTATCACCAGCGGGAGGTGCAGAACAGCAAATATTGCAGAAATGGAAAGGTATTGCTGCTGATCTTCCTCTGGAAGGCTTCATCTCAGGGAGGGGCACCCACTGTGTGAGGTGTCGTTGGCCCCTACTGGGGAGGTGTCTCCCAGTTAGGTATTGGGTCAGGGACCCACTTGAGGAAAAGCCAAGTCTACATCTATTGGTGTACCTGAAAGTGACGGGTGAGAATGGACCAAGTTGAAAAACACTCTTAGGATATCATCCAGGAGAACTTCCCCAACCTAGCAAGGCAGGCCAACATTCAAATTCAGGAATACAGAGAATGCCACACAGGTTACTCCTTGAGAAGAGCAACTCCAAGCACATATTGCAGATTCACTAAGTTGAAATGAACGGAAAAAATATTAAGGGGCAGCCAAGAGAGAAAGATCAGGTTACCCACAAAGGGAAAGCCCATCAGACTAACAGCCAGATTCTTCTCAGCAGAAACTCTACAAGCCAGAAGAGAAGTGGGGGCCAATATTCAACATTCTTAAAGTAAAAGAATTTTCTTCTTCTTTTTTTTTTTTTTTTTTTGAGAAGGAGTCTCGCTCTGTCCACCCAGGCTGGAGTGCAGTGGCCAGATCTTCAGCTCACTGCAAACTCCGCCTCTGGGTTTACGCCATCTCCTGCCTCAGCTCCGGAGTAGCTGGGGACTACAGGCACCCGCCACCTCGCCCGGCTAGTTTTTGTATTTTTTTTAGTAGAGATGGGGTTTCACCATGTTAGCCAGGATGGTCTCATCTCGACCTCGTGATCCGCCCGCCTCGGCCTCCCAAGTGCTGGGATTACAGGCTTGGCCACCCGCGCCCGGCCAAAGAAAAGAATTTTTCAACCCATAATTTCACATCCAGCCAAATTAAACTTCATTAATTGAAGGAGAAATAAAATCCTTTACAGACAAACAAATGCTGAGAGATTTTGTCACCACCAGGACTGCCTCACAAGAGTTCCTGAAGGAAGCACTAACATTGAAAGGAACAAATGGTACCTGCCACTGCAAAAACATGCCAAATTGTAAAGACCATCAGTGCTAGAAAGAAACTGTATCAACTAACGAGCAAAATAAACAGCTAACCTCATAATGACAGGATCAAATTTGCACATAACAATATTAACCTTAAACGTAAGTGGGCTAAATGCTCCAATTAAAAGACACAGACTGGCAAATTGGATAAAGAGTCAAGACCCATCAGTGTGCTGTGTTCAGGAGACCCATCTGACGTGCAGAGACACACATAGGCTCAAAATCAACGGATGGAGGAAGATCTACCAAGCAAACGGAAAACAACAAAAAGCAGGGGTTGCAATCCTAGTCTCTGATAAAACAGACTTTAAACCAACAAACATCATAAGAGACAAGGAAGGCCATTACATAATGGTAAAGGGATCAATTCAACAAGAAGAGCTAACTATCCTAAATATATATGCTGCCAAAACAGGAGCACCCAGATTCATAAAGCAAGTCCTTAGAGACCTACAAAGAAACTTAGACTCCCACACAATAATAATGGGAGACTTTAACACTCCACTGTCAACATTAGATTTTGTCAATCAATGAGACAGAAAGTTAACAAGGATATCCAGGAATTGAACTCAGCTCTGCACNCTTTTCACATAGTCCCATATTTCTTGGAGGCTTTTTGTTTATTTTTGCTCTTTTTTCTCTAAACTTCTCTTCTCATTTCATTTCATTCATTTGATCTTCAATCACTGATGCCCTTTTTTCCACTTGATCAGATCAGCTACTGAAGCTTGTTCATGCATCACGTAGTTCTCATGCCATGGTTTTCAGCTCCATCATGTCATTTAAGGACTTCTCTACACTGTTTATTCTAGTTAGCCATTCATCTAATCTTTTTTCAAGGTTTTAGCTTCTTTGTGATGGGTTCGAACATCCTCCTTTAGCTCAGAGAAGTTTGTTATTACTGATCATCTGACGCCTTCTTCTCTCAACTTGTCAAAGTCATTCTCCATCCAGCTTTGTTCTGTTGCTGGCGAGAAGCTGCATTCCCTTGGAGCAGAAGAGGTGCTCCGAGTTTTAGAATTTTCAGCTTTTCTGCTCTGGTTTCTCCCCATCTTTGTGGTTTTATCTACCTTTGGTCTTTGATGATGATGACATACAGATGGGGTTTTGGTGTGGATATCCTTTCTGTTTGTTAGTTTTTCTTCTAACAGGACCCTCAGCTGCAGGTCTGTTGGAGTTTGCTGGGGGTCTACTCCAAACCCTGTTTGCCTGGGTATCACCAGCGGAGGCTGCAGAACAGCAAATATTGCAGAATGGAAGGTATTGCTGCCTGATCCTTCCTCTGGAAGCTTCATCTCAGAGGGGCACCCAGCTGTGTGAGGTGTCAGTTGGCCCCTACTGGGAGGTGTCTCCCAGTTAGGCTACTTGGGTCAGGGACCCACTTGAGGAAAAGACCAAGTCTACATCTGATTGGTGTACCTGAAAGTGACGGGGAGAATGGAACCAAGTTGAAAAACACTCTTAGGATATCATCCAGGAGAACTTCCCCAACCTAGCAAGGCAGGCCAACATTCAAATTCAGGAAATACAGAGAATGCCACAAAGGTACTCCTTGAGAAGAGCAACTCCAAGACACATAATTGTCAGATTCACTAAAGTTGAAATGAAGGAAAAAATATTAAGGGCAGCCAGAGAGAAAGATCAGGTTACCCACAAAGGGAAGCCCATCAGACTAACAGCAGATCTCTCAGCAGAAACTCTACAAGCCAGAAGAGAGTGGGGGCCAATATTCAACATTCTTAAAGAAAAGAATTTTC
>NW_016828193.1:223076-259497 GCF_001698545.2 Rhinopithecus bieti
GTGCTGGAGAGGATGTGGAGAAATAGGAACACTTTTACACTGTTGGTGGGACTGTAAACTAGTTCAACCATTGTGGAAGACAGTGTGGCAATTCCTCAAGGATCTAGAACTAGAAATACCATTTGACCCAGCCATCCCATTACTGGGCATACACCCAAAGGATTATAAATCATGCTGCTATAAACACACATGCACACGTATATTTATTGTGGCACTATTCACAATAGCAAAGACTTGGAACCAACCCAAATGTCCATCAATGATAGACTGGATTAAGAAAATGTGGCACATATACACCATGGAATACTATAAAAAGGATGAATTCATTTCCTTTGTAGGGACATAGATGAAGCTAGAAATCATCATTCTGAGCAAACTATCACAAGGACAGAAAACCAAACACTGCATGTTCTCACTCATAGGTGGGAACTGAACAATGAGAACACTTGGACACAGGGTGGGGAACATCACACACTGGGGCCTGTCATGGGGTGTGGGGAGTGGGGAAGGATAGCATTAGGAGATATACCTAATGTAAATGATGAATTAACAGGTACAGCACACCAACATGGCACATGTATACATATGTAACAAACGTGCACGTTGTGCACATGTACCCTAGAACCTAAAGTATGATAATAATAATAATAATAAAGTAAACATTAAAAGTACTTAAATAGAAAAGAAACTAGTATAATGTAAACACTTGATACATGGCAGCCATTATTGTATTAGTAAGGGGGCAGGGAAATAATCCAGAATTATATTATATTAGGTATTGTTATGGCAAAGTATTTGAAGCATGGATTTTTGGCTAAGTTTGAGTCCTGGCTCATGGATGTATATGGTTGGCCTTGGCAATGCTCAGGTTCTTATCTGTAAAATGGGAATGACAATAGTATCCACTACACATCGTTGTTAGGAAGATTATATGTAATATTCCATATAAAACTCTTAGCATAATGTTGGGCCTATTATAAAGATAATAAATATTTCTTACTTTATTCAGTATTATTAATTTTAGAATAAATTTGATTTCAAGGAACAAAGGGCCTACATGTGGTTCCAATTTTACTGTAGGTATTAACAAGCTTTGTGACACAGAATAGATGATTTCAATTGCTCACAGCATTGTTTCTCTTTAAAAAAATAGTTACAATCCTATCTGCTCCTATAACTTTAGAATCAATTGCAAAAGTTAATGGAGCCTTTAAGAATGAAAACTTTAGCAATAATCCCAGGGGAGGAAAGGTGGACTCTGCAGCTGATAAAGCTCTTATATGTAAGTATTCAGAGTGGAACTTTCTGCGGGCTTGCTCCTGAAATAGATACAGGCTCATAGTCCCTTATCCAAAACTTTGGAGCCAGATGTATTTAGAAACTCAGAATTTTCTGGTTGCAGAAAGACAACATGGTGCCTGCCATTTTATTATGCAATATCTCCAGTGACATCTGAGAAAGTACCCTGTAATCAAACACATTAATGTTTTTATATTAGAAAATATTAATTCACAAGTATTAGGTAGACTTTAAGAAGCCATCATTAAATACATGCCATTCCAGGTCAGATATTGCTGCACAAATGGGTTCAAGTCAGATCAGGTTTTCCCATCAAGTAGGTTTTGAAAAAACTTTGCATTTTCTGTGCTTTTTTGTATTTTGAAGTTGTATTGAGCATTTGAGGATCTGTCCAGCCATCCCGTATACTTTTGTGATTTTCTTTCCCATATATTTTCGGAAAGTTCACTTCTTTGGTACATGGTTCTGAAATGAGAAGATTATATTTAACAGTAATGATGAAACAGCCATTTTAGTGCCAGACATTTGAGGCTGCAAAATCATACACTAAAAGTACTTGGGGAAACTATTTTTGAATTTTAAAAAATAATTGGTGGAATGAGGTTTATGGTTATTTTTGTTGTTGTTCTTCTCCTATAGAAAAAAGAGCCTGTGGATTTCTCAGTCAAATCTCAAGTGGATAGAGAATTTCAGTTCTTTGACCACAATCTGATGGAATCCATTAAAATGGGTGATCCCAAAGTTCATGAATTCCTTAGGGTACTTGCTCTCTGCCACACTGTAATGTCAGAAGAGAATAGTGCAGGTAAGTGAAAAATATGTCTGAATTGTGAGCCTTGTTTTTTTTTTTTTAAATTGAAACTGATATTAAATTTGAAGGATTTACAAATTAAGCATTTGAGCAGTGAGCTTTGTTTTTTGTTTTTGTTTTTGAACACAGAAATTGATGTTAAATTTGAAGGATTTTCAAGTTAAAGATAGGACATAGTTTATATCTCATATGTTTTGAAAAAATATGGAGAGATTTAAATGAAAAAGAAAAGAAATAAGGACAATGGAAAAGTGAAGACCCAAATATGCTAGTCCAGGGATGACATCATTCTTACGATTGAGCACCACATTTGACCATGAGCTTCTGGGTAGCCAGGACAAATAGCGAAATACAGTTGAGTCACACATCTCTCATTATTAGTATGCATTTCTAATAGATGCAGATGACCTTCAGGCATATGCTTAGAATGGATTTTCCCAGTAACAGAGATAAATTGACCTTGATATTAGAATAGTCTTCTTTAGGCTCCAATATGAGAAAGTCCTCACACTTGTGAGGTGGTTGTTTGGAACTCAGGGTTCATAGGATAGAACAAAACCAGCTTGGCCACTTAACATTTTGAAGCTGTGAGACAGGTAGGTAATGGTATAGTGAACTGGCTTCTTGCCCTAGTTGAACCTAATCTATTCCATTTACATGTGTTCCTCAGCCCACTAATTCTTCCTACAAGGTCTTTGGTTCTTTCTCAAATCTGTTTAATTTTAAATCTCAATTTTATTTCTTGAAATCTGTTAAATATATTGCATGTGCTGTTTCTGATACTTCCAATATCCAATTTTTTTCAGATCTTATTCTGCATTGTTTCTGTTGATTCTTAGGCTTTCCTTGTTGTTGTTTTATACTTTTCACTGTGAGCTGACCATTTTACTTTGAACTTAATTTATATAAAGTGTTTGGGTTCAGTCGGTTCCTCCAGAAAGGATTTACAATTGCTTCGATGTTCTAATGTAGGAAAATTTTAAACTAAAGTTTCAACTTGATTTCTTTTAGGCCACCTGGATATTGTGAATTCAGAATGCAAATTTAAATGAGAGTCAGTGTTTGATCATAAATTCTCGGCAGATATTTTTTTCCCTTCCAATTATAAGGAAGACTCTAGTTAGGCAAGTTTTATTCCAAGCCCTCTTCAAGGGGGGCATGGGTATCCAGTTTACCCTTATATTGAGAGCAGTCTTTGGGGTACTCAATTTTGAGAGGCCATCTTTCATTGAACTCTCACCTTAGACAGGTACTGGGCTATGCCTTTTTAAATTAAAGCCCAGAGACATTGAAAACCAATGATCAAGTTCTCCTGGTTCAGAAAAACGCTCTCAAGGCAAATGCTGGCTAATGTGCTTCTTTAATCCCATAAGTGTTCTTTTTCGCAGTCTCTCAACTGAACAGTTCTTACTTTCTTGCAAGTTCATGAATGTATTTAAGAATATTAAAATGCGGCCAGGCGCGGTGGCTCAAGCTTGTAATCCCAGCACTTTGGGAGGCCGAGGCGGGCGGATCATGAGGTCAGGAGATCGAGACCATCCTGGCTAACACGGTGAAACCCCGTCTCTACTAAAAAAATACAAAAAACTAGCCGGGCGAGGTGGCAGGCGCCTGTAGTCCCAGCTACTTGGGAGGCTGAGGCAGGAGAATGGCGGGAACCCGGGAGGCAGAGCTTGCAGTGAGCCGAGATCGTGCCACTGCACTCCAGCCTGGGCGACACAGCGAGAATATTAAAATGCTTTTATAGTTGTTTGTAGCAGATGAAGTTGGTCCTGACACCCAGTTCACCATGTTACCAGAAGTAGAACATACTATGTTATTTCATGGGTAGATCAAGTAATTGCTTTAAGTTTTTTTCCTTTTGTGAATTTCAAAAATTCATTCATGTCTGTTGTATCAAGTGAAACAATACAATACAAAAATTTATAAATGTGAAGCTAATGGTAGCTTCCCTGAACTCCAGTCTCACCCCTACAGAGGTAACCAGTGGTAACATCTGGTGTGTATCATTTCACCCTTTCCTCTGGCTCATAAATATATACATATATTCAAGAATATATCCATATATTTAGGTGATTTGTTTCTTTTTAACAAAAAGAAATCATAGTATAGCCATTAATATGCAACTTGTTTACTTAACAGTTGATTTTGGACGTGACTATAAATCAGGAAATATGGGTCTATCTCTGCCTAATTAATAGTTTTTAAACATTAAACTAATTAAATTTCAAATTAATTTTTACATATAAATATAATTTTATATAAGGGCTTTGTATATGCTGTTTTATAAACTCTATATATGTATATATACATATAACTTATTTTACTCTTTTTATCTCCTCTCCCCTCTTACGCCCACTCCAACTATACATAATATCAGGTAACAAGTATTAGCACCCTTGATTTCTTACATTTCAAGGGATTTCTTGTATGAATTCTCATAAAATGGTCATTAGTGGCAGACTGAAGTAGAATTTGGAGTATCTCTCCATCACTCTTTAGCTATGTGATCTCATCAAACTCATGTAACCTCTTTCAGTCATAGATTCCACTAGTACAAAATGGAAAGAATAATTTTAATAATCTCTACCTCAAAGGCTGCCCCGAGGATTATGAGTTAATATATATTAAAATGTTTCAGTTTATGAAACATTCATGGCACATCTCTAGTCACAGAAAATACAAGAAACTGAGCACAGTGAAGAGGCAGACTCGGAAATGGATGTTTTCCTATAAGATGACAAGGGCTACAGCAGTGATATGCATAGAGTCCTATGGTGTCCCAGAGGACAGATACCTGATTGAGCTGTTGGTAAGTAGAAAAGGTCTGAGGACAGGAAAGATTTTTAGACCTGGTGCTTGAGTTGGGTGTTAAATAATGAGTTGGAGTTGGCATTGGGACTCTATGAATGTTAGCTATTATTGTCAGTATTGACATATTTGTTTCTTTACCTTTTAGGAGAGCTGATTTACCAAGTTCAGTCACCTGATGAAGGGGCTCTAGTGACTGCTGCTAGAAATTTTGGGTTCATTTTTAAATCCCGGACCCCAGAGACCATAACAATAGAAGAACTGGGAACACTGGTTACTTATCAATTACTTGCCTTTTGGATTTTAACAACACCAGAAAAAGGATGTCTGTCATAGGTATGGTTGGTGGCTGAGATTATTTTTGATCTTTTCATACTGTTTTGGTTATGCTTTTCCAGGATTATGTCACTTTTGGCTACATGCTGAGGTTTTTGACAGTTTTGAAATTATGTATAAACTCTTGTGTTGCTCAACCTAGCCTCAATATTGCAGTGATATATAACTAACATTTAACAAGTGCTCATTATGTGCCCAGTACTGTTCTGAATGCCCTATATGAGTACGTACAATATATCAATAAAAATATAAAAAATTTAAAAAAAACCCACAAAAGTGCTGTCCATGAATTAATTTATTTAATTGTCCCAGCAATCCTAATAAGGTAGGAACTTGTATTTATACCCATTAACAGATAATGAAACTAAGATACATTGTATTTATACCCATTAACAGATAATGAAACTAAGACACAGAAAGTTTGAGTAACTTGCCCAGGTTCACATAGATGGAAGTAGAATAGCTGAGATTCAGACCTAGGAAGTCTGACTGCGTAGCCCATTCGCTTGTCCACTACATAATACTGGCTCAGGATGAGTTTCTAAATTGCTTGGCACATGATAGTTGTTGTGAACATCGTCATCAGACTCCTCATTATCATTCATTTTCTCTGTCCACCTCCATTGCTGGAGAGGACCACCTAATATTGTATTTCGCACCACAACAAATCTGGGCTTTCCTGACTCAATGCTGATTCTTAGTGCTGTGTCAATGTCTCTCTCATTCATATTTAGTGCCTTTTTCCATTTTCACAATAGATACTGTAAACCTTGGCTATTTCCTCAAGTTCTCAACACTGCTACCATCTTCTTTACTCTTGAAAGCTAAATTAATCTCCTATTTCTCTAAGAAAATAAAGGCCCGCAGGAATGCACAGCATTAACTCTTTTCCCCATCCTCCCCACTCATCCTCAAGCTAGATCTTTAATAATTTACTCTCCTGCATCAGAAAACAATTGTTCTTCCTCCTTTTCAAAGCCGAAAGTTTTTCCAGTCCCATTCCTTATCCCTCCTTGCTTGCTCCCTTCTTGCTTGTGCCTTCAGTTTTTCAATTACTGGATCCTTCCTTCAGCCCACAACTGTATTATCCTCCTATTTCCTTAAAGATATTGCTCATATTCTGGTGTCCACTGACTTTGCCACCATATTTTTCTGCTTTCCATCACAGATTAATTTCTCAGGTCAGTTTTTGCTTCTTGCCTTTCTTAGTCTTTTCATCCCATTAGGGTTAAGTTTCTGCTTCCACTACTCAAGAAGAAATGCTTTCTCAGAGGTTTCCATTCACCTTGTAACTTCTCAGTCCAATGGCTTTTCCTTATTAATCTGTTCATCTATCTATTTTTTAAAACAGTAGTATTTGAGACTGTTGGCCCTGTTTTCTTGACACTCCTGTTTTGGTCTCTGTAAACTTTCTGGCTCCTGATTCTCTTCTTGTCCCATTGTTTTCTTTCTCAAGCTCCTTTGCTGACTACTCTCCTTCATTCCATTCTTCAATATTGATGTCCTTTTCTCTTTTTAGTTCCTGTGTTCTTCTTGGATGATCTTGACCGCATACATGGTGGTAGCTATTGCTTATATTCTGTGACCTTCTTATACAGCTTTTTAGCTTCAATCTCTTGCTAGAGTCCAAACACACATTTTCAGCCTTCTGTTATGTCTTGTCACTGGATTGTATTATAGTTACCTAAAGTTTTATGTCAAATATGGAACCCTCTTTTTCACAAGTATAGTTCTTTCTATAATCTGTATTAAAATTCATGGTTACCTCTCATTGTATGCCTGTCCATGAACTTTATCATCAATTCTTTTATTGAATTGTTGCAGCTGCCTGTGACCTGCATGTACCATTTAAGACAAGAGGAGACTAAACACAAAGATTTTAAGTAACTTGCCAAAGATTGCCACACAGCTGTAACACAACTTGTCGCACAGTTGGGTAAGAGGCAGATCAAATAAATATGTGAACCCAGGTTTTCCAAAGTTTGGTCTTTTAAGCCCTATTTTAGCTCATTCACTTTTTTCCATAGCTTTTGTGCCCCTAGGCTAATGGTTCTCAAACTTTAGCTCCCATCAGCATCACCAGGAGGGCTTGTTACAACACAGACTGCTGGGCCCCAGCCTCTAGTTTCTGATTTAGCTGGTCTGAGGTGGGCCTACCAATTTGCATTTCTAACAAGCTTGTAGGTGATACTGATGCCACTGGTCAGGGAACCACAGTTTGGGGACCACTTCTCTAGACTAATAGATCCTCAAATACATTATTTTCCCCAGAGATGTTTGAGACATTTCTGTAACCCATCTCCTTCTCTTCCACTCTCAGGCCTTAACATCTCTAGAGTACTCTGTTGTCACCCTGTTTCTAAGTCTCTCCTCAGAGGCATCAGAATAATATTTATTAAAATAGCCTCATAAACCCCTTTTTAATAGTAAAAGCTTTTTGTCCTTTTTTCCTAATTCCCAGTGTCCTGCCTTAGTTAAGGTTCTTGCCACGGCTTGCTTATATTATTGTAATATCTTCAAAATTATTCGCTTTAAAAATAATCCTCTATGCTGTTACCAGGGTATTCTTTCTAAAACATAGGCCTGATTTTACTACCCCTACTTAAAAAGCATAGGTGGCTTCCCAAACCTTAAAAGAAAAGTCATTAGTATGATGTGCAAAATTATTTGCAATCTGATATCAACCTACTTTTCTTCTATTTTCCAAAACTTTGAGCTCGACTAGACCTCACCATCCCTGGATTCGTTGTTGCTGTTACACCCTTTGGACATGCTGTTCCCCGATCTTGAATATTCCTTTCCCCCACTTCTCTTCTTGGAAATGTTCCCTACTACTCATCTGGTAATGTCCAATGCAAATGTTACCCATTTTTCAATTCTTTTTGTCTTCTCCAAATGACCACGTTCCTCTGTGTTCCCCAGAATGCCTTGTTTATAACACCAGTGTGATATTAGTTCCATGACACTCACAACTATCCCAGTCATTAAACTGTGCTACCTGAAGCAAGTGCTATACCTTAGTCTTCCTAAACTGCCCAAGGCCAAGTACAGAGCTTGGCACATGATAGGTTTTCTATAAATGTTTGTGAAATACTACTCAACCCAACACTTTGTAACTTATGAATATCCTACTCATTGTATTTAATCAATTTCTCACTATGTAAAAAGTATATATACATGACAGTAGGATTTTTGGTCTCTAACTACTAGAAACTAGCCTTGAAAGATGGTCTCAGCAGGTAAAAACCAAACAACATCTGAGAATGTTTATTTTTATTTTTTTGACAACAGGGAAGTCCAGTGCCTGTTGGTGATGACCAGTGCCGCTGATGAGCACACATGCCGTTCTAGGTGATGGCTTAATGTTGTCTCAGCAGGAGCTAGCTTCTATTTGTAGCCTCAGGGGAGGTGTTATTGATGTTGGTTTGTCCCAGAGTTGGTTTCTTTTTGCTCTGAGGGTGTTGACAAAAACCTAAAATTGCTACACAGGGAGATGTTTGGCTTTTCCTCAGCATTGGTCACCATTACAGGCTGTGGAGAAATCACAGCCTAACCGCAAACATCAGATGTTTGCCTTAATGGATCCCATATGAGGAAAGGTAGTGCTCTACCACAGAATGCATGAAGATTTGCTGGATTTATTTTTATTCTGTTTGGTTTTTAATCGGGAGGAATTTTAAAGGGACTCTGAAAGGGCAGAAAAGTCTTGGCATGATAACAAGGCCAAAAACAATCCTCGTCTCATGATCATCACGTGGGTTGGTCTGCAGGAACAACACCCTGATGCGAAGGCTGAGGCATTGCTGCTGTTACTGCTGATCCTTCCCTTTCTCCTCCTCCTCCTTCTGCTTCCTTGTTTTTTGGGTGGGAGCCATTATTCACTAAATCATCAATGTATAATTTCAATACCAGTAGTCCTTTCATTCTGAAGAAAGAGCCCTGATTTAAGTCAGAAGTATCTACATAAAAATTGATTTCTATAAAGGATTTTTTTCCAGAGAGAACAGAATCTGCTATATTAGTAAAAAATATAAATGAAAATATAAAATAAAAAATACAAATAGTTTTGGAAGGACCAATTCTACTAATTCTGTAAATAGAAATACAGAGATAAAATTCAGAGATAGCTATTCACAGGAACAAGTGACAGATAACCATTAAAGAAGAATAAATTACAAGAAGCTTCTTGGAAGGCTCTTACAAGATCTTATAGATAAAAGTTGCTCAAATCTAAACTTTTTCGAGATTATCAAAGTATACATCACACTGTCATGTGACAGGCATTTCTCTGTGTAGATGTATGAACAGCTGCGATGTGGCAAAATAGAATTATTTACCACCCTTCACAGTGCTGCTGTTGCAATTAACTGGAAGCCATTTGTGACATTTTTCTTTCCTTTATGTCACAAAGGCATAGCTTCTGCTTTTGATAAATTGTGCACAATGTTGGTTCATCTTAATTAAGTAAATATTGATTTAAGTGCCCCCTGTGTTCCAGGGCCTTCAGGCTAAGGGAGAATGTGAAAAATTGGAAGGTAGTTCTATGTGGCTGCATCCAAGAGAACATGGTGAAACAGATTGGATAGCCCAGCTCTTAATAAGCTCTATATGCCTTGTCAAGGAGTCCAAACTTCATAGAAGGGAGAGGGAAGCTATTGCAGCATCCTAGCAGCAGCATGAAGATAACTGTAGCTGGAATATATGGAAGAGTCTGGAAGGAAGCAGACCTGGAATGGGTAAAACCAGTTAGGTTAAGGTGATTTTCTAGGCAAGAGAGAAGTGGCAGAGAGAAATCCATGGCTTCCCTTAGATGTGTGGTTGGTGGAGAGAGAACTGTGAGTGATGCCAGATTTCTGGTTTTGGAGACTGAGTGGATGGTGAAGCTGATCACTGAGACTGGGGATATAAGAGGAGTAGCTAATTATTGGAGGAGGGTAATATGTCTAGTATGAGTTTAGTGTGCCTGGGCATATCCAAGAGATGTTCAATTGGTGGTCGGATGTGCAGGTCAGAATGGAGTGCTAGAGATGGATTGGACAGGATGTACACATTTGAAAATAGCCTGGTGGTGGAACCTGAAGCCATAGAAATGAATGCAGTTGCCCAGGGACAGTATGAAGGATGGGAAGATGAAAAAAGACCCCGAGTAAATCTCTGAAGAACACTAATGTTTAAATGGAAAGCATCGGGAGAAGATTTTATAACCTAAAAACTGTAATACTTTTCCAAGTTCTGGCCATATGTTATTTTGACCATTTAAAACTATGTTCTTTTTAGTTTATTTAAGAAATACTAACTTCTGAAATGACTTAGATTTAATTAACTTTGAACAGAAATGACCAGAAGACTTGGAAGGAAAGAGATATAAAACTTGCTGCTAAGGCAAATGTTTAATGAGTAAACTTAAGCAGGATTCCATGAAATTGGATTTACACAAAATCAAATTTAAAGGGACAAATACTAGGTTAAGAGAAAGTATCAGGGATGGAAAGCATTTATTGAATCAGAAAATTGTACAGCTGTAAAGAACCTTTGAAGTTAGATTGTTTAAACATCTCCTTTTTACATGTAGAAACTGAGATATGGCAATGGTAAGGGATTTACACAAATCACAATCAGTCTGTGATTCTTCCAGACCAGTGACTCTAAATGTGTGGTCCAGGGAACCTTAGGGAACTTTGTGAGTTTTTTGGAGGATGCACAAGGACAAAAGTATTTTCATTATAATATGACTATTATTTGTCTTTTCATTCTTTTCTCATGAGTATACCATGGAGTTTTGCAGAAGCCACATGACATGTGATGTCACAACAGAATGAATGCAGAAACAGATATGGGAATCCAACCCTCTTTTATTAAACTAGATGTTACAAAGATCGGTAATCATGTAAAATAATGCCAATCTCCAAACTAATTTTTTTTGGAAAATATAGTTTTTTTGTAGAAATGTTATATATATGTTAGATTTATAATAATAATTATAGTAACTAGTGTTATAAAACTTGATACAATAAAATTTCTCATTTTTAATTTCTAATATGGATATTGATAGATAAAACTCACTAAAAAACTTTTAGAATCCTCACTCAGCATTGAAGAATTATAAAGAAGGTCCTGAGACCATGAGTTAGAGAACTAATGTCCTAGTCTAGAATACAAAATACAGGCAAATGTGGATTATTCATCTTTTGCCTTTATACCTCTGGTGATGGAAGGGAGAAAATATAAGGGAAATTATTAAATTGGATTATTATACAAGAAAATCAAGAGAAAGTCTTTCCCAGGATTAAGTTTTCCCCCCTGGTTTAACAATTAGATACATTGCATATGTTTTTCTCTCTCTTTTTCCCCAATGTAGGGGATTAGAGCTAGAGTACAAGAAAACCCAAATGAGTCCTGGCACTTAGGCAAATTAACAAAGGCTCTTAAAACAGAAGACAAGGCCTAGACAAGGCCCAGTCCTAAAAAGTTTCTCGGGTACATTATAGATCTATGCAAGCCGGGAGGAAACTAGAATAGATAAGTGTTGACTAGGGGTAGAGGGGAGGGTAACATTGTATTTTGGTTTTTATATTTTTTTAAACTAAGCTCTAAATTTTGCATGTCATTTTCTATGGCATTACATTAATAGTAATTAATAGTAAACATTTATGTTAACCTTTTTTGAGGCATCCTTTTCGTAGAGAAAAGGGATATTTGAGTAGAAAGCATGTAATGATCATTGACTCAACCGATGAAGCCTATGAGGGTAAGAGTATTCAGATCATGAAGTTGTGATAAAGGCAGTTGTCTTAAGTCGTAGGCAGTTCTGGGAAGAAATACACAGCCACGCCATTCATTCGTTCAATGAATAATTATTAACTGGCTACTATGTGTAAAGCTGTACACCTAAACCTACAAAGTTAGGCCAAGTGTTCTGTGGTTTGAAAGAAAGGTTTGTCTAACAGCAATATGCTGGGAGTTGTGGGTGGGAATGGAGTTGAGGGTAGCCTAGGAAGGGCTGTCAGTCTCAAGCCTGTGGGGCAGGTTAAAAACACAGTACTACTGATATAGACTTCCAGTGGGAATGAGGTGGAGACTTTATTTTTAAAAGCCCCTCTGTGAAGTGTGTTTTCAGCGAGAATTTGTGACCCAACAATGAACCACCAATAATTAATGGACTTTTCCAGAGTAAAAGGGATGAAGAAATATGTCAGCAAGGGCCAAGAAAAAATGTATAAACCATGACTTTGAATGGCTAGAATTGCATATGGAGATGATTTGGCATAACGCTGATATTGATTTGAACAGCAGGTCTTGAATTTCACACTAGGAGACGGGCAAATAAAGCTCTCAATTCTGCTCAATATGGAGATGAAGACTTAATTTAGATGTATCAACCCTTCAGAAATAGTAAGCAAGGAAAACAGGAAGGTCATATGCTTCAGAATAAAAACACTTGTTTCTGAATTTGGGAAATCAAAGATTCCAGTAGATGGAGCATTTCTAAGTTAATAAATGAGAATAAAGCCAAGTGACTTAGGTATTGACCTAACCAAAGGCACTGAGTGTCTTACTACTGGCTAAAACATTATGCCCATTTACAAACTGCCAGGGTGGAGGTCTGGGAGAGTCTAATTTTGATGTATGCTATTGATTATAATCTGCTTTTCCAAACTTTTTTCTTTTCAGTTCGCAACCCAGAAGGACAGATAAAGCTTTATTCCAAAGGAGCAGATACTATTCTGTTTGAAAAACTTCATCCTTCCAATGAAGTCCTTCTGTCTTTGACGTCAGACCACCTCAGTGTAAGTGCCTCCGTCTTAAGGTTAGCACAATGGCCCTTTTGCCATCTCCTATGGTTAGGTCCTGTTTAAAAAAATAGCAGCTAAATGATTTGACTACAGAAATAGAAAGCATCTGGAGAGTGGTTCCACAGGAAGCTGTGCCAATGATTGTCTGGAAATTGGCACAAGGACCCCCGCTTTCTGCCCTGTTGGAAGTCCAGTCAGTCTCACTACAGGTGGTGGAACACACAGCAACTGAGCAGTAGCCACAGAATGTGGGCATCTGGGGAACCTGCTGTAACTCCCCTGCAGCTTCATGTGGCTCCTCTTGGAAGACTGGACTAGTTCTGGTAAGAGGAGCCAGAGAGCTCCTTTTCCTTGGGTTCTGATGTGTTTGGTAACAATGGAATATCTTATGATTACTCCCAGGGAAAGTTTAGGGTTGTGTTTAGATTATGAGAGGAAAATAGTCTCTGGTGCACACTTTCTCCTCTAAGGGTCTTTTTATTCAGGTCGTAAATCGTGATGAGTCCCTTATGTGCCCTCAGACACCAAATTTGTGTATTCTGAGACCAGCATAATTTCTTTACAAAAGCTTTCTGAAAGAAGTAAGAGTGATTTTTGGCACTTTTCTGTTAAATGCCAAAAAGTAAGGGAATGTGAATTAATATGAGCATTACTTGTTTTAAACCTGAGATTCACGTGTGTCTCTAATATTTGTCTGTGGTTTCATTTAAGGCCATCTGGTCAAAACTCGCATTTTCTCATTGGTTTCTTTCCTTTAAGACATTATTGAGTATTCATGTTCTTTGTCAGACCCTATATTTAATACAAAACATTCCCTGAATCTTTAAAAAGCAAATAAACAAATAAAATAAAAAAATCCTCTGCTTTACTTTAAATTTAAAAAATGATGGTTTAGTAATATTGGTTACAAACATAGCTATTGTTTTTGTCTTTCCAATAGAGAATTCTTGATTTTCTTTTAATCTTTTCCAGGAGGCCAGCATGGTCTTTTAAATTTTTTTTAATGAAAACAACACTGGAATCATAAGTATCTGACTTTTTGCCATTACTCAAACACCAAGGCCCTGGGTTTTCATATATTCTCCTTTGATACTAGACTATAGGAAGCCTAATTTGGTCTTTTTACATTTCTCTGCAAAATAATTTTTTTTCAGGTAATATAAATTTAACTTGCTGTTTGCTTCATTCAGTTTATTCATTTTGACTTCATTTTGACTTCATTATTCATTTTGATTCTGAGGTCCTAGATGTTTATTTAATTACTGATTTTGAGTTGTTTAATGATAGGAAAAGACCTTAATCAAAGGCTCATTTAGGATTGAATTTGTGTTTCATGCACTAATTAAATAACTCAAATCATCTGTTTCCTTTTGTAATGTCATCTTATTGTTCATTCACTCTTGTGCAGAACAGAGAGGAAGGCAGTGGTAATGCCCAGTGGGGTTGCAAGTTAAAGGCAAAAAAAGGGTTTGTGTGAATTAAGAGGACAAAAGATCATTACAGGACAGTAACTAGATTTTCAGATCAGTAGGGGATCCATTGGTGGTCTTGAAAGGCAGGGCTTGCAAAATGTGATTCCAATATCCAAAGTGCTACCAATTGCCTACTAAATAAATTTGGATAATTTTTCTCAAGATCTGTTTGGGGTAAACCATCTCATTGCAGTATGTATTGACTTTTCTATTTACCTAATTACAGTATGTCACGGTTTAACCTACGCCTGGTTATAAACCTATATGTGTACCATAAGCCAAAACACCACAGAGGAGACATACTCAATGGCAATGCCCAAAGGAGCAGAAATGGCCATAAAAATGCTTTACTTGCAGTGTAGAGGCCCATAAAATGACCACTGGAAGCACAAGCGGAATGGCAGTTTTTGAGCATTTCCCCCAAAGCAATCTACGTATGTTTCTAGTTACCATGGCTGTGTGAGACACTTAGCAACTACCAGTCTCCTCTATTTCTTTTCCCCTACTGTTAGGATAAAGCACCAAAGGTGTTGTTTGAGATTGTCAGGATACAGGACAAAGGAAGAGTGTGGTTCCCCTATCAGTTTGACTAATTTAGGACTAAGTTCACAGAATATAGCTTCTAAAAAATAACACTATTTTTTGCACTAAGATGACTTGATGATGGTGTCTTTAGAATTCCAAACAATTTGTTATTATTAAGATAAAACTTTAATATAGCAAAAAATAAAAAGTTTCACAGAGGAGTCTAGAATGAAAAGTGAAGGTCAGCCTCGGTATTTAGTCCTGCTTCCCAGAAGCAACCACTTATATTAGCTTTTCTTCCTTTCTCTCCCCTTTTGCTCTAGAAGTGATGGTTATAACCTTAAGTAATATGCTTAAACTTCTAATATCTGACTATTTAACATCTATTTATTTATTTATTATTTACTTTTAGCTTTTTATTATGAAAATTTTCAAGCATATACAAAAGTAGGACTCAGTTAATTTTAGGCATAGGCATATCACTAGGGGGAATGTGACAAGACTTTGGTGGGATGTCATGTTGTGGTTCCTGGGGAGAGCCTCCTGCCTTTGATTTGAGAACTATGGCTTATCCAAGGGTCCTTTCCTCTTCACTGAAAGCTGAGGTCCATAAAACACACCGGGTCCCTCTCATGGCCAGAAATGCTTCCTTCTGTAAAGGACAAATTGGAAACAAATATGTATTGCCATAAATGAGTATCTCAAGTCATGGGTGTCATTGATCACCTCTCAACTAGGATACTTCAGCGGGCTTTTCAACTGTCTTTAGGGGGAAGTCTTGCTCCCCTGCATGTTTTAACCTCATAGAAATAAAATGGAAAATACATACATTATCTCCCATTTCTGAGGAGACAAAACAGTTGAGAGTAAGGATAGCCAAGCAGTGTTCTTAGGACAAAATGAATTTGAGTGGAACATTTCTTACCAATTATTTTTGTTGTTGTTATTTCTGTGCTTATTGTTTCTTTGATGGTTCATGAGTCTATGTCCTCTCTGGCAGGAATTTGCAGGGGAAGGCCTTCGGACCTTGGCCATCGCATACAGAGACCTGGATGACAAGTACTTTAAAGAGTGGCATAAGATGCTTGAAGATGCAAATGCTGCCACCGAAGAGAGGGATGAACGAATAGCTGGGTTGTATGAAGAAATTGAAAGAGATTTGATGGTATGAGTTTAGAAGCATGATGATTTGTGTTTCCAGGAAAGATAGTATGTGTTTAGAGATTTAGCATAGGAATAAGCTTCTTGCACACAGCAGATGTTTCTCTTTCAATTACCGAATCATGCTTTATATGTTGGCTTTGAGTTTTCCACGTATGGTCCTAGAGAGCCTAGAATTGTATTTCTATTAGCAGTAGCTTAAGCAATTGGAAGCTTCCCAAGAGTAGAAGATAGTAGGCTCCCTATTCTTTGTCAACCTCTGATGTGTCCTTGATGTTATGGGATTTTTATTTTTCTCCTTGTTTTATGACCCACCTTTTGAGAGCAGAGAAATTTGCTGTGAAGAATGGGGCCACAGCTCTAAACCATCCTAGGCCATGAGATTCTGATGATATCTGTGCTATCCAGAGCACGGTCTATTCTAAAAACCACTCTTACCTGAAGCCCCAGTGGTCAGGAGCTCACCCACTGTGAGGTACTAGAGAGTATGCTTTATTCGTCTTTCGATGAAAAATCGTGCAGGAACCTTCACTTTAGTTTATGGCGTCTGCTGGTTTGTTAATGTAGAAGAATGACTAGACTTTTTGTGATCAGCTTCCTGGCTATGGAATGAAGGCTATTCCTTGGACCCCTCTGCTGTTGACATAAGTGGGGAAGCAGCTGGGGAGTTCTTAAGTCCAAATGGCTTCTTACTGCTCATGCTAACATGCTATCTGAACATATCAGCCCCTTCAGGTAAATAATAACTCCCAGAATCTCTGCTGTTAAGTTGGCTTGATTTGGGAGCTTCCTTTTGGAGTCCTTCCCAACCCACTTTCGCACAAAATAGGTTGCCTGCTATATCAAAGTATCATAATTTCTGTCTTCAATTCATATTCTTTGGCCTCCAGACTCTGTGAGTGAAATCCGTAGATGTTATAGATGTTGTTTGCATGCATTAACATAAGTTTTTCTCTGTTTTTCAATAAAGCTACTAGGTGCCACTGCTGTAGAAGATAAGTTACAAGAGGGTGTTATTGAAACAGTTGCAAGTTTATCACTAGCCAATATTAAGATCTGGGTCCTAACAGGAGACAAACAAGGTAACTTGAAAATGGATGATGATGGTATTTTGAAAATGGGGAGATGACTTATATCACAAAATTTTAATTAACCAGAAAGGTTAATTAATTAAACATTCATCCCATCTGCCACATAGGAAAGACTTGAAATAGAGAAAAGAAAGTTAATGTATTGCAAGAATCTATTTTAAAACAAACCAAACTAACAAAATGCCTTCCATAGTATAAGCTGGGTCAGCTGAGTTTCAGTCCAATTGCCTCTTGAATATGGTCGTTATACCTAGAGGCAACAATGGTATTAAGAATGTTTAACAGTTGGTTTATATGAACACTGTCCCCAGTCAGGACAGATATTGGCACAGAACTGAAGCAGGATATTGGAGACCTTGAGTTACTCTTTTAGTTTCTTGATGGTGGAGAATTTGAAGGATCTTAGGGCAGGTGTCAGGGTGATGGGAACATTTTGAAGAAGCTCAGGGAAACAGCTGTTTATCAACTGTTTATATAAATATTTTGACATTTTAATAAGGCTACTATGGCTGTAACAGTGCAACCTGGCTGAATTCCAGGACTATCTATACAAGGTACAATGAGAATTCATTGACTTTCAGGCTTGACAGAATGCCAAATCATTAGTGAGTCATCATGTTCTACTACATTTCCTATGAAAGAAAAGGGGACCAACATGTTTTTGATCTACTGCTAGCAGTAATGATTAAAACAAAAATGATTTTATGCTTGGCTATTTGTAAACTGAAAATATTCAATTAACTGGCACACACCTGTGTTAAAATTCTATCTACTTATTAGGTATTTTTTTACAGCATTAGGGGATTTGCAGATGTGATAAATCAGTTCTCTACATCTTTATCCAAATCATTGGTCACAAAAAATAAACAGTAGAAAGTTGAGCACTTGGGTGTGTTACTAGATAGAAATTCTATAGAGTTTGATTTCGGTCAGTTACAGCTGTTCTATTATTACAAATATCCATGAATTTACTATTATTTAGCTTTAATTTCTGTGGTTTATACAAGGTATATGCTGAGATTTTATCAATTACCTTCCTTAATTTAGGGCAAAACTAATGATTCCACAGAATTAGCTAGAGTCTAATTATTCTGTACTGTTAGAGACAATCAAATAACTCTATTAGATAGAAGGAATTATCTGATTATCTTAGGTTCCATTTCTATAAAATTAGAGGAAGAATTGCCCAATGCCATCTGATTCTCCAGTTCTCTAGGAGAACAGTGCTGGGTGGTTTTTGAGATGATAGTCAAATTCCAAATTTCCATATATTTAATGGGAAAATGGCAAGGTTGTCTTTGAGAGAACTATAAAAACTTTGTAAGAGCATTGTTTTTTCATTCAACTGAACATTTTGTGAGTTTTTTTTCTTCAAATTGTCTTCCATATCAGAATTAAATACTGGCTAAGTTTAGTAGTTTAGCTCTCCCAAGACAGTATTTGGACTTCTGGTCAAAGGCTTTATATTTGTACATATTATGTCACAAGATCTTAAGGTATTTTCATGAGTGCTAATTTGGGAATGAAAAGGTTTTTCTGAAAACTAGATGAGAAGGCTGCACATTCGTTGCTGTTGCTACTTGTGCATGGGTTTAGCAAGTAGTAAATTTGAGAGGGCCTGTAGGCTGTAAGAAAATACAGCTAAGCCCTCAAAACTTTCATTAAAAATGGACTTATGTTATTAAGTAACATTTTAACTGAGTTGGGCTTTATTTTGTATTAGAAACTGCCATCAACATCGGTTATGCCTGCAACATGCTGACTGATGACATGAATGATGTGTTTGTGATAGCAGGGAATAATGCTGTGGAAGTGAGAGAAGAACTCAGGTAGGTGTTGAAGGAAGGAGGAAAGGATGGAAGGATGAGAGGGAGGGAGGGAAAAAAGATCAGAGAGTTGAGAAGTGGAAAGCTATGCTGTAGTTTCCTGTGGTCTTAAATTAGTATAAAGTTCTTTGTGCATGTTTCCTAAGCTGCTTCCATTCATTTTGGTGACAAACTGAGATAAAGTTGGTATCAGTAATGAATTATTGTCTTCAGGCCTCCAGCATTTCTCAAGTATTTTTAGAAAAGAATTTCAAATCAGCTATGTTGAGATGTCCTTTAAAATTGTGCTTTGGTCAGTACCTGCTAACTCTTGCATGGTGATGAGTGATCAGTATCATGAGATACTTGTTAAAAATACCAATTCCCTAGCTTCATTCTGACCTACAAATTAAGAATCTACAGGGAATGGAATTTGGGACTTTGCATTTAATAAGCACCTAGATGAAGCTCATGATCAGATAAGTTTGGAAGACACAGCTGTAGTCGATGGCATATAAAGATGGAATAGTCTTTCAGCATTAAAGAAAGTAGATATTTTGACATAGTTACTATTGAACCCAGATATATACTGTTCATGTGAAATAAAATACTGTGAAATTTGTGTAACTACTGCACAGTGTCAGAAAATATATAAGTGCTGAAATTGGAGGTAACAGTGGACAGATATTAAAGTTTGAGAAATAATATTTCTTAAGATGTACCGATTTATTTCATTTCCTTATTTCATGTTACTTTATTTGGAGAAGAACATTTAAAAATCTGCATAAATATTTTCCTAGAACTTTAAAAATACTGTCTTATAACAAGTTTTGCTTACTTGTTGCTTGTAGTAGCTTCTCTAAGCTCAGCTCACTTAGAGACTGGCCAAGCAGAATGATGACACAGAGGCAAATTGCTTGTCGCTTGCTCCATTCTAGACGGGAAGCTAACCTTCCTTCAATATAATAGTAGAGCACTGTGGCTTCCGTAATATGTCTCTGTCTCTGTCATTAACCTATTCTTCCTGAACTTTAAGAAAAGGAAGTCTTAAAAGTCGGCACCACTAGTTGATAGTACTTGTACACGAATCTCCCAGCTTCTCTGTTTTACCTGCAGTTAAAAAAAAAAAAACAAAAAACAAAACCTGCTATATCATGCTGGTTAGAAACTATGACTAGACACTGCATATGTCTTTGCCAAATAAAAATTGGGAAATTTAATTAGCTACTATATATATAATTTAAATATTATTATTGATATAATTTTAATGATAGACCCCATAAAGTCAATTGGGGAAATAATAACTTATTTAATAATCAATTAAAATTTTGAAAGTAGATTCTTTGCCTTTTGATTTTGGGTTGACTCTTTTAAATTGATATATAATATACATACATATTTTTGGGGCACATGTGATATTTTATTACATGGATAGAATGTATAATGTTCAAGTCAGTATATTTAGGATATCCATCACTTTGAGTCTTTATCATTTCTTTGTGTTGGGAAAGAAAGTCCTCTCTTCTGGCTAACTTGAAATATGCAACACATGGTTGCTAACTATAGCCACCCTACTCTGCTGTTGAACTTTATAATTTATTCCTTCTATCTAACTATATGTTTGTACTAATTAACCAACTTCTCTTCATCCTCCCACTCCCACCCATACAACCTTCCTAGTATCTGGTATCTATCATTCTACTGTCTGTGAGATCAACTCTTTTAGTTTTCACATAGGAGTGAGAACATGTGAAACTTGTCATTCTGTGCCTTATTTGACTTAATATGGAACCCATGGTTCCATTCATGTTGCTTAAAATGGTAGGATTTCATTCGTTTTTGATGGTTGAATAGTATTTCATTGTATGTGTATACACCACATTTTCTTTATTGATTCATCCATTGATGGACACTTGGGTTGATTTCATATATTTGATATTATGAGCAGTGCTACAGTAAACATGGGGTGTAGATATCCCTTTGATATAACAATTTCATTTCCTTTGAATAAATACCCAGTAGTGGGGTTGTTAGATCATATGGTAGTTCTATTTTTAGTTTTTGGAGAAATCTCCATAGTGTTTCCTCTAGTGGCTGTACCAATTTACATTCTCACCAACAAAGTGTAATAGCTCCCTTTACCAGCATCTGTTATTTATTTATTAATAGTAGCTATTCCAGCTGAAATAAAATCACATCTTATTGTGGTTTTGATTTGCATGTCTCTGATGTTTATGATGTTGAGCATTTTTTCATAGATATGTTGGCTATTTGTGTGTCTTCTTTTGAGAAACATCTATTCATGTTCTTTGCTTTTTAATGGGATTGTTTTCTTACTGTTGAATTGAGTTCCTTGTATATTCTGGATATTAGTCCCTTGTTGGATGAGTAGTTTGCAAATACTTTCTTCCTTTCAACAGACTGTCTCTTCAGTGTGTTGATTGTTTCCTTTGTGGTGCAGAAGCTTTTTCATTTCGTGTAGTCTCACTTGTCTATGTTTTTGTTGCCTGTGCTTTTGAGGTCGTAGCCATAAAATCATTGCCTAGAGACCAGTGTCTGGAAGTTGTTTTCCCTATGTTATCTTCTAGTAGTTATATCATTTGGGGGATTGTATTTAAGTCTTTAATTCACATTGGTTAATTTTTGTATGTGGTGAGAGATAGGGGTCCATTTTCATTCTTCTACATATGGATATTCAGTTTTCCCATCACTACTTATCAAAGAGGATGTCTATTCCCTAGTGTGTGTACTTGGTGTCTTTGTCAAAAATCCAATGACTGTAAATGCTTGGATTTATTTGTGGGTTCTGTACTCTGTTCCATTGGCCTATGTGTCTGTTTTATACCAATACCATGCTGTTTTGGTTACTTTAGTCTTGTAATATATTTTGTAGTCAGGTAGTGTGATGCCTCCAGCTTTGTTCTTTTTGGTCAGGATTGCTTTGGCTATTTGGGCTCTTTTTTGGTTCCATATGAATGTTAGGATTTTTTTTTCCATTTCTGTGAAAAATAACATTGATATTTAGATAGAAATTGCATTGGGTAGTATGATCATTTTAACAATATTAATTCTTCCAATCTATGAGCATAGAATATATTTTCATTTGTTTGTGCCCTCTCCAATTTCTTTCACTGGTGTTCTGTAGTTTTCCTTGTGGAGGTTTTTCACCTCCTGGGTTAAATTTATCATTAAGTATTTTCTTTTTTTCATAGCTATTGTAAATGGGATTGCTTTCTTGATTTCTTTCTCAGGTACTTCATTATTGATGTATAGAAACACTACTGATTTTATATCCTAAAACTTTACTGAATTTGGTTATTAGTTCTAAGAGTTTTTGGTGGAATCATTTGATTTTTTTCTGAATGTGAGATCATGTTGCTTGCAAACAGGAACAATTTGACTTCTATTTTTCAATTTGGATGGCTTTCATTTTTTTCTCTTACTTGATTGCTCTGGCTAGGGCTTTCAGTTATGATGAATAGGAGTGGTAAAAGTGAGCATCCTTGTCTTGCTCTAGTTCTTAGAAAAAGGGTTTCAACTCTTCCTCATTCAGTATGATGTTAGCTGTGGATGTCATATATAGATTTTATTATGTTGAGTTGTGTTCCATCTACACCTAGTTTGTTGAGAGTTTTTATCATGAAGGGATGTTGAATTTTATCAATGCTTTTTCTGCATCAATTGAGATAACTATATGGTTTTTGTCCTTCATTTTGTTGATGTGATGTATCATATTTATTACATATGTTGAACCATGCTTGCATTCCTGGGATAAATTTCACTTGATCGTGGTATATTATATTTTTGATCTGTTGTAGGATTTTTTTTTTTTTTTTTTCTGAGACAGGGTCTTGCTCTGTCACCTGGCTTTCAGTGCAGTGGTGCAATCATAGCTCACTGCAGCCTCAACCTCCTGAGCTCAAGTGATCCTCCCACTTCAGCATCCTGAGTAGCGGAGACTACAGGTATAAGCCACCACCACACCCGACTAATTTTATATTTTTTGTAGAGATAGAGTTTTGCCATGTTTCCTAGGTTGGTCTCATATTCCTGGGCTCAAATGATCTGCCTGCCTCGGCTTCCCACAGGAGGATCATTTGAGCCCAGGAGTTTGGGACTAGCCTGGGAAACACGGCAAAACAAGGCATGGAGCCACCACACCCAAGCCTGCTGTTGGACTTAGTTTGTTAGTTTTTAGTTGAGGATATTTATGTCTATGTTCATCAGGGATATTGACCTGTAGTTTTCTTTTTTTGTTGTGTTCTTGTCTGATTTTGGTATCGGGGTAATGCTGGCCTTGTAGAACAAGTTAGAGAGAATTCCCTTCTCTTCAGTTTTTTGGGATACTTAAGGATAACTTACATTAGTTCTTCTTTACACGTTTGGTAGAATCTGGTAGTGAAGTCATCCAATTCTGGCTTTTTCTTTGTTGGGAGACTTTTTATTGCAGATTCAATCTTATCACTGGCTTTTGGTATGTTCAGATTTTCTGTTTCTTCCTGATTCAATCTTAGAAGGTTGCATGTGTCCAGAAATTTATCCATTTCCTCTAGGTTTTCCTGTTAGTTAGCATATAGTTGTTCTTAAAATCTTGATCTTATATATTTCTGTGGCATAAGTTGTAATGTCTTCATTTTCATTCCTGATTTTGTTTTTTGGATCCTGTCTCTTTTTTTCTTTGTTAGTCTAGCTAAAAGTTTAACTTTGTTCATCTTTTCAAAAAAAAGGAACAAATTTTCATTTCATTGATCCTTTGTATTTTTTAGCTTATTTTATTTATGTATGCTCTGATCTTTATTATCTTTTACCTTCTACCAATTTTGGGTTTTGTTTTTGCTTTTCAGGTTCTTTCAGTCATTTCATTATATTGCTTATTTAAAATCTTTTTACTTTTTTGATATAAGCATTTATTGCTGTAAAGTTCTCTCTTAGCAGTGCTTTTGCTGTATCCCATAGGTTTTGGTGTGTTTTGTTTCCATTTTCGTATGTTTGAGGAAATCTTTTCATTTTCATCTTACTTTCTTCATTGGCCCAGTATTCACTCAGGAACATGTTTAATTTTCATGTAGTGTATTGTTTCTAAGTTCCTCTTGGTATTGATTTCTAGTTTCATTCCATTGTGGTCTGAGAAGATACTTGATATGACTTCAATTTTCAAAAATTTGTTGAGACTCGTTTTGAGGCCTAACTTATGGTCTATACTGGAGAATGTTCCATGTGCTGGTGAAAAGAATATGTAGTCTGCAACTGTTGGATAAAATATCCTGTGGATGTCTGTTCAGTCCATTTGATCTAAAGTCCAGTTTAAATCTACTGTTCTTCGTTATCTGTCTAAATGATTTATTTAATGCTGAGAATGTACTGTTGAAGTCCCTCATTATTATTGTATTGGAGTCTACTTCTCCCTTCAGATCTAGTGATATTTGCTTTATATATCTGGGTGCTTTAGTGTTGGGTACATATATATTTAGAATTGTAATATCCTCTTATTGTAATATCCTCTTACTGAACTGATCCCTTTATCATTATAAAATGATCTTTTTGGCTTAAAGTATCTTGTACCTGATATAAGTATAGCTAGTCCTGCTTGCTGTTGGTTTCTGTTTGTGAGGAACATCTTTTCCTATACCTTTACTTTCAGTCTATAGGTGTCTTCACAGGTTAAGGAGTTGCTTGTAGGCAGCATATAGATCACATTTTTATAGATCCAGATCCAGGTCATCTGGATCACATTTTTAAAAAACCCATTCAGCCATTCTATATGTTTCAAGTGGAAAATTTAATTCATTTCCATTGAAAGTTGCTATTGATATGTGAGGTTTTGTTCCTGTCACATTGTTAATTTTTTTCTGGATGTTGTATATATCTTCTGTTCCTTTCTTTTTTGTTATATACTTTCATGTCAGTAGTTTTCTTTAGTTGTAACTTTGAGTCCTTTCTCTTCCTCATATGTGTGTTTGCTTTACCAGTGAGTTTTGCACTTTTATGTGTTATTTGTAATAGTAGATATTGCCCTTTTACTTCCAGGTTTAGGATTCCCTCAATTATTTCTTGTAGGGCTTTTCTAGTAGTGTTGAATTCCCTTAGCTTTTGCTTGTCTGGGCAAGACTTTATTTCTCCAAAGAGAGTAATTTTATTTCTCTACAATAAAGTAACCTTATTTAGAAATAACTTTATTTCTCCAAAAAGGATAACTTTGCAGGGTATAGTATTTCTTGACTTCCAGATATTGTCTTTCAGCACTTTGAATGTATTATCCTATTATCTTCTGACTTGTAAGGTTTTTACTGATAAGTTTGCAGTAAGTCTGATGGTGACTCCTTTATAGGTGACTAGATGCTTTGGGAATGCTGATAATTCAGATATGTGGTTGCTTTGTGTTGTCTCACATGTCATGTAGGCTTTGTCTACTCTTGCTAATTTTTTTGTTTTACTTTTGTTTGACTGGGTTATTTCAAGAGACCTGTCTTCAAGTTCTGAAATTCTCTCTTCTGCTTGATCTAGTCTATTGTTGAAGCTCTCAAATATAATTTTTATTTCATTCAATGAATTTTTCGGTTGCAGGATTTCTGTTTGGTTCTTCGTTGTGATGTCTACCTCTTTAGTAAATTTCTCAATCATATCCTGAATTGTTTTTCTCATTTCTTTGTATTGTTTATCTTTGTTCCCTTGTATCTCACTAAACTTCTTTCATATCATTATTTTGAATTATTTTTGTGGGAATTTCATAAATGTCCTATTCATTGGAATCTGTTACTGGAGAATTATGGTGTTCCTTTGGAATTATATTTCCTTGCTTTTTCATGTTTCTTATGTCCTTACGTTGCTATCTGCACATCTGGTGTAATAGTCACTTCTTCCAATTTCGTGGATTTACTTTGATAGGAGATGACTTCCTCAATATGTATCTATGGTATTTGTTGGGTAGGGCACTTTGGCTTTGATTCTGGATGTGTGCAGTAGTATAGTCTCCATATAATTTATTTGGCTTTTTTTTTTTTTTGTAAACAAAGCCAGTGGTGTCTGTGACTTCCTTAGTGGCTTAGGGTATGGCTGTTAATGGAGGCTATAGTGAAGTTTTATTGGGCATGGGGACAGCAGGTGGGACAGTCTTGGGCACCAGTGGGAGCAGTGGCAGGCTGGCCTGCCTGTCTTGGGGCCCAAGGATAGCACATTTGGCACTGGTGTTAGTGTGTCCTGGTGGGCTGATTCTTGGGTCACCAGGAGGCTTGCTCAGGTGCCAGCAGTAGAAGCAGTAGGCTGAACCTTGGGCCCCTGGGCTGCAGGCATGGCATAGGCAATGACAGTAGCAGTGGTTGGACAACTCTCTGGCTCCCAAATAGTCTATGCTGGTATTGGCAGTGACTGTGGCAGGCTGGTCAGGTGCACAGGTGGTAAGTGCAGGTGGGTGCTAGCTGTGGTGGTAGTGGCAGGCTGGGTGGTAGTGGCAGGCTGGGTTAGCCTGTCTTCTAGTCTCTGGGAGGAGTGCTCACAATGGGGGATGGAGCCATGGTGATGGATGATGATGGAGCAGGGTGATCCCCAGGCCCCTAGGTGGTATGCTTATGCACTGGGGTTGGACGTATGGAGGGTGGTCAAAGCCAGGCTGGACAGACCTGTCTGTATGTTCCCTTTCTCCTCACTGTCCAGTGGTATGTATGGGTGCTGGCTGTGGTGGACAGGGACAGGGTTATCCCAAGGCCTCTGGTGGAATGCTCAGCTGGGGGTGCAGTAGCTGTACTATGGCCCTGCTGGCTGCTGGGGTGAGTGGGATTGCTTTTAGTAGTCGCAGCCTTAGGCAGGTGACTGGGAAGGGTGTGCTTTGGCTGTAGGTGGCAGTTATCTGTCCGGTAGCCTATCCTTAGGGCATGTGAAAATGTGAGGAAGTCCTGTTGCTGGAAGGGTGGTGGGGTTGCTGTCAGTGTCTTGCACTTTGGCCATGGTGGCAGTGGTGGCCGTGGTGGTGGCTGCAGGTGGGGAATGTCAGTGGAGCTCCAGGAATGTGGAAAGGGAGGTACTGTTGGGCCTGCAGGCAGGTTGCAGTCTGGTGGGGCTGGGCTTTCAAAATGACACTTTGCTATAGCTGCTTAGGACTTAGAGTGGTTATGTGGGACTTGGTGTGAGCTCCCTCTCTGGGGGCAATGGCACTGCCTTGTCTTCAGGCAGCTCCCTATGTTAATTTCAGGGTCTGAAAGGGTTGAGAGGCTCTTTCTTTTTTTTTTTTTTTTAGACGGAGTTTCTGTCTGTCGCCCGGGCTGGAGTGCAGTGGCGGGATCTCAGCTCACTGCAAGCTCCGCCTCCGGGTTTACGCCATTCTCCTGCCTCAGCCTCCACAGTAGCTGGGACTACAGGCGCCCGCCACCTCGCCCGGCTAGATTTTGTATTTTTTTTAGTAGAGACAGGGTTTCACTGTGTTAGCCAGGATGGTCTCGATCTCCTGACCTCGTGATCCGCCCGTCTCGGCCTCCCAAAGTGCTGGGATTACAGGCTTGAGCCACCGCGCCCGGCCGAGAGGCTCTTTCATGGCTAGGATTGGAGTCTGTGGTGGGATTGTGGACCACCGGGCATCTCTCACTTATACTTTCCCTACATTGGAGAGCCTTTTGGGCTCCCAGCCAGGCAGGATGCCTTGTTTCCTTCTTCTTTGTTTTAGGTGTTTCCTGTCACTTCTCTCTTGAATTCCAGTGTTCTCTCTTAGATGACATATTGGAAGTATGATTATCTACTCTCTATCTTGGTGCTTCTTTGTGGAGGAGGCAACTGCCAGATGCCTTTGGTTGTACATCTTGAAGCACCACTCTTATTCAGAATTTGACTCTTGCTGAAGGAAGATAGATGCAAACGGATCTAGATTTTAATAAGCTTATTGCTAAATGTTTTGAGACAGTGCCTAGAACAGTATTGTAGGGAATACATATGTATTACCTCATTTTGTTCTTAAGAAACTCAATCATAGGCATTACTATTTTCCCTGTTGGACAGATTAGGAAGTTGAAGTATATAGAGGGTAAGGAACTTGCCCAAAGTGGTCCATGGTTCAGGTGGGATGTGAATTAGGCAGCTTGGCCCCAGAGCCTGTGCACTTGCCATGTGTTTCCCTAAACATACCTTAGATGTGTTCTTATTCCCTTTAATAATTAATCAATTAATCTAAAAAATATAGTTGTGAAGGCATCTCACTGCTTCACTTGAGTAAATGGTCAGACACCAGATTAGCCAGTAGAGTCAGCAGAAATTTGCAGGGGAAATAGCAGATGTAGGAGAAAGAGTATGGCTTCCTGTCAACTGGATTTGAGGTGGAATCTCAGCTTCATGCTTAGACTGAGTGGGAAACTTTTGATATGTGAATAACCTCTCTCTGCTTGGTTTCTTCATTTGTAAAATGGGGATACAAATAACTACTCTATAGCTTATTTTATTTGGGGGATTAGATAAGAACTTAAAGCTTTATGACTGTTCCATGAGCATCTTTCTTGCCTTCCTCATTCTGTCTCTATTTCCTCCCTTCTCCCTTCCTTCATTCTTTCAGCCATTGATCCCAATCTTTCCACCAACAAGGTCTACTTTTGTAACTATTTCCCCAATAAGGGCAGCAGGACTGGAACCGCGGGGGAAGGAAGGGGTAGAATAAAATAGACAGCTTTTTGGAGGTAGAATGAATAGGTCTTGAAATTTGATTGGATGTGAAGAGAAGTAGTAGGAGGCTTTGTCACTGCTAGGTTGTCTAACTTTCACAGCCCAGAGTGTGCTCAGGCATGCAAGAATAGAAACTCATTAAATTTTCTAAAACTGAACTTGAACCTCTTTCTGTCTGATGACAGAACAGTTAAACTAGGCATTTTCAGTTAAATTTGGTTCAAGTCTGGGATGCACAATTGCCTTACCTGTCACTGTTCATCAGTGTCTACCCTGCTGGCACCCAGTACTTCCCACGTCTATGTTCCTGTCTGGTCTCTGCTCTCTTAGGGTTGTTGTTGGCTTTCCCTCTTGGCTGACTTCCATACTCTGCTGGGGCACCACGGAAAGTGTGGCTGCCCTTCCTCACCTCTCTGTGCCCAAGAGGACTTGTGTTCTTATACGGCCACTTCAGTTTCTAAAATCCCTTTACTCTGCTGATTGCCCCAAATTTATCTGAGGATTCCATTAGCCACACGGTTCCTTCATCCACTACCAATCCAGGGGCGGGTCAGGACCCAGACTTCTTTTAGCCATCACTTATCAGTTTCTAAACTCCTCCTCAAAGACCTCTATCCCTAGGCTGGGATGGGAAATGAAGGAAAGTAATTTCTTTCGACTCTGCTCCTTTTGTCATCATTTTAATGTCTTGACTCATTTAAAGTTTATTCTTTTGATACTTAAAGAAATCCCCCCCTTCATTTTCCAAAAGTCCAATTAGTGAAATTCCAGATTGCTGAAATTCAGACTAATGATGCTGCTATGAGTTTCAAAACCCTATTTTGGTGCTCAAAAAGCAAAAGTTTGGTTCTATTTTTCTCCTTCTATATTTGACTCTGCAGATCCTCCTGAAGCAAAGCATATTTCTAGTTAAATAGAGAGGGTCACTTGTGGTCCTAGTAGTAGTGGGAGAAGGAGTGATTGAGTTAATATCTCACGATTTTATCCAACTACATTTGGTTGACTAGATGACATAACTGTTATTATGTGGAAAGAATATGGAGAAATGTGAACTACTTGTATACTGTTGTTGGGAGTGTAAGTTGATAGAAACTCCCTAGAGGACAAACTAGCGATATATTTCAAAATTACACATATGCATAGTTTTTACCCAATGATTCTTCTAGAAATTTCCCTTAAGAAAATAAGTGAACAAATGTATGAATTTGTATAAAAAGGAATATCTATTGCTGTATTGATTTATTATAATAGAGATGAGAAATAGTTCAAATAACCAGCCATGAAGGATTTTGTTCAATGCTATGATATATACATGCAATGGAATACTCTTCAGTCATTCAAAGTGATTTTGTATTTCTTGACATTGGAAAATGTCCATGATATTTTGTTAAGTGAAAATGAGATTAGAAAACATCATACATAATATGATCTCTCTTTTTGCAAAACAGTGTATGTGTATATATATATAGAGAGGTATATATATGTATAAAACACTATACATCTACCCATCTCCTTACCTCCTTGCCTACTAAGATCTGGAGGATATAAACAATGATTCTCTCTGGGTGATAGAATTATGGATCATGTTTACTTTCTTCTTTTTGGCTGTTTGTATTATCTGATGTTGTAATAGCGTTTGTGTAATGCTTTTACAATTAGAAAAAAGCTTAAAATTATCTTTTTTAATGAGAAGAAAATATTCAGAAGAAAAAAATAAAGAATTTCCAGCTAGACTCAATATTTCAGAAGCCTTGGGGCCACCTTGCTCAGCTGAGTGGAAAATAATGTTATTGCCACTCAGACTTGTAGGTAACCCCATTCTTAGAGTATAAGACAGAGAGGCAGCATATGATAGAAAATTCTATATAAGAGGAATCATTATATTTGTAGTGTGCATTTTCTTAATATTAAGACTTGGGGAAAAATGGCATCCAGGAAAAGCTATTGCTCAAAGTTGCTCTCTATATTCCTAATCTCAGCTACTTATATCTAAGCCCACAGCTTTGGGATGAAATATTGAAATCATAAATTTGCACCATTCCTTTTTCTCGTGTTATGCTTTTTGAGTTCAGTGGGAGTTCATTAAAAAAGAAAGTGTAACCAAAGAACAGGATCTGAATGATAGTAGCTATTGAAAAGAAATGACCAAAATGCTTATATTTAAACCCGTCAAATGTGCTTAGATAATTTCATAAACATGGATATATAATTTTCATACATATCATACATATGGCTTGTTTCAAATTTAGTGTCGTGAAACCATTTTAGACACTTTGAGTCCCGGGTTAATTTTGCTGCTGTAGCTGCCTTATTATTAAAGGCATGCTTAGAAAGCTACAATTAAACCCTGCTATGGTTTCTTAGAAAATTACTACATTGAATACATTTCACCAATTCACATGTCTTCTGCTGAAAGGAAAACAGACTGAGAATTTTGATTAATCTGCGAGGAAAACTCATTCCGTATTTCATTTTTATAGCATGATCACGTGTTTTGTTATTAGAAAAATTCATGTTCTTTAACTAAATCATAAAGTGACTCCACTGCTTCTGAAAAGTATCCCAGTGATATAACTAGGAATTGCTATTTCTTCTTTAATCAACAAAATATGCATTGGTATTTTTGAACATCTACTCAGTGGAAAATTATTTGTTTGAATGTGCAGGGTTCTCAAATGCAAATGGCTTCAGGACCAGGCTTATAGCATTAACAACGTGATCTGGGCTATCTATTATACATCAGGGAGAGTGATGGGGCCTTTGTGAGTGGGAACATCATGTTGGCCATAAAGTCATAGAGATTCTTTAAGACACTGTGTAGGCCAAACAAAATGCATCTTGGTCCTAATTCCTAACGCCTAGTCACCCAGGAAAAATGTTAAAAAAATTTAATCTACTAGATTAAATTTCTCTCATAAATCATAAATTTTACAGCACTTACTTAGGTAATCTTGTAGATCTTCTGGCACACATATTGGTGCAGCAGCCCAAGCTTTCATGATCTATTTTGACTGGTTGGGGCATTAGCCAAACTGATTGGCTGGTCCCATTTCCTGAGCTCTAATAATGAAACTGGTTCAGAGGTTGAACATCTTAAAGGTCTCTCAGGTAGGGTAGTAAAGAATGGAACTGGGAATTCAAATCAAAATTTCATGTACTTTCTCCCTTTCTCTACTGTTGGCAGGGTAGGGCTGTCTCTTAACTGTCCCTCTGGCACTGTGTCTTAGTCCAACCTAGAGGCAAGCTGTGGCTGACTCTATGTGTAAATCAGCTTGCTACAGTAGACCAAGAACTGTGAATGTGAAGACCTAAGTTCTAGCCGTGGGTCTGACACTAGCTCATCAAGTGGCTAGAAGTCAGATAACTCAGCTGTGGAAATATGAGGTGTCAGAGGCAGTCCTTGTATCTGAATCCAGTTTTCTAGGTTCCAAGCTCAAAGCTCTGGCTTTCGTATCAAAGTCCAGATTTTCTTCTTTTAAACAGGGTGTCATGGTTTCAATCCCTTTCCCAACAGATTCTTTTTTTTTTTTTGAGATGGAGTTTTGCTCTTGTTGCCTAGGCTGGAGTGCAGTGGCGCAATCTCAGCTCACCGCAACCTCCACCTCCTGGGTTCAAGCGATTCTCCGGCCTCAGCCTCCTGAGTAGCTGGGATTGTAGGGATGTGCCACCAAGCCTGGCTAATTTTGTATTTTTAGTAGAGATGGGGTTTCTCCATGTTGGTCAGGCTGGTCTTGAACTCCGACCTCAGGTGATCCGCCCACCTTGGCCTCCCAAAGTGCTGGGATTACAGACATGAGCCACGGCGCCTGGCCACAACAGATCAATTTAACCTTTCAATATAGAGTGCCTTAAGAGGACTGACTAGACGACTCTTTTTTCCGACCATCCTCTTTTCTTTTTATAGGTTGTATGCAAGCCAGTCTGTGCCTAACTATGCTTTGCTGTGCTTGTGGTGGCATGGGGCTGTGAATGCCACAGTTGCCTCAACTCTTCATGCGATTCTGCATGCCAAGAATTGTAATAAACTGCCCTTCATTACGCAGCTTGGAAAAAACAGGCACTCTTTTGTTTTAGCATTTGCTATTTGTATTATGTGGTTAAGCATTTTGTGTTACACTTGCAAAAATGTATAGCTCGTAGTCATTGAAGGGAGTTGTGTGTAGCTTTTTCCCTTCCTAATAAATCATTTTGTGAGAACCAGCTGGTGTTTGAAGAGCTAAGTTCCAGGAAGAAAAAGAAATGACAGCTATAGAGCGTGGGCAAAGTTCTAAAAATATGGAAGCCCAATCTGGCCAAGAGACGTTGGCCTGTGCAGAGAAAGTGCAGTGATAATTTCAGCAGAGCCAGAAAAACTGTCCCTTTTTTGCCTGGAAAAGGGTTCATGTGAGATGTTAGGAACACAGTTTAAGGAGAAAAAAGTCCTAAGTAAATAGAATTTCAGCCAATACTTTAATGAACTTCACCCTTCTTTGGAATGTTTTCACTCTCTGAGGGGAAAACAGAGATTGAGTCATTTATACAGCGAGTGAGAACTTTACTCAAAATGAGTACTCAGGAGATGTTTTCCCTGTGGTGCTTTCTGAAGTCGCAATTTATGAGCTCTGCAACATTGTCGGAGAAATGTTCATTTCCAAGGAACTTGTCTCCCTTGCTTTCTTTATTATTTGGCACTGTAAATTTTCATGACTGTGAGGAGGATTCCCTGACATAGTTATCTGATGGGAAAGTCTGATCCTCTCACTTAAAACAATGATTTTTCATGTCTGTTCTACCTCCCTCTCCCCTTTGTAACTCCCTAAATTTCACACGTAGCACTCTGACTTTATAAATCTTTTTCTTTGATTCTGCAAACGGATTGTTAAATGTATGATATCATTCTTGGAACCATGTGACCTCTGGGTTCCTAAACGCAGATGTGATTTTGGTCCTGGACAGCAGAAGGAGATATTGAGCTTGAAGTTAATGTATCTTTTGTTTTGTTTTGTTTTAAACTTAGTATGTAAACAACTGGTGTTGCATTTTCAAATAATTAGACAGCTGAGGGCTAAAATAGTTATTTTGGTAAGTGGACATTCTCTTCTTTCAGAGGAGACTCAGCATAAAACGATTTTAATAAATATTTTCTACACAGGATGAGTAATTTCATTTCGCCAAAAGACACAGTATTCACTTTCTGGTCTTCTGTCACTCCCCATGTTCTCCTGAGCACTCATTTTGTAAATGCCAGTTATGACCCATGCTAGATAGTTCTCTGGCTGTGGTTGAAACTTCTGTAGGTATGTCAGCTTGCCCTACGTTACTTCAAAGCCTGCACTCAAGTGCTCTTGAAGAGGAAATTCCCTTCCTTTAAAGGCATCATCTTTCCATGTTGGAGAGAACAGTAGAATGCCACTTCCAAGGGTGCTCTGTCACCCTACAATCTTCCTCTTAGATGGCAGAGATGCATGGGATGTGGGCAGGATTGTTTTATAGCTACTGCTAATGATATCTGGAGCATTTGGAGGGCGTTTCCATTTGGAACAAGCCTCTAGTGTCTAGTTTTCTAGACACCTCTTTGGTGTCTAGTTTTCTCCTGGAAGATTTATTCTATTTTTTAAGCTAATGAGTACATTTTTTTTTTTTTGCTTAAAATGTTCTATTCTATTATAATGGCTGTGCCAATTCAGTAAGTACCATCATTTTTTTTCTTGTTAAAATTTTTAAAAAATATATTTCTCAGAGGACCACTATTTTAAGCTGGATCATATTACATTGTACCTCGAATTGATGAATTTATTTTATATATAGATGCCCTGGAATTCCTAGAAGATTTCATCAATTGTCTTTAGTCTTGTGCTTTCCATTATTTAACAGTATTGCATGTCAGACAGTGGTTCTTAAGCCCTTGAAGCTCAGACAATCTTAAGTACCAAATCTATCAAGATCCCCTAGTTCAAACGCAGCTCAAGATGGTGATTTAGCTTTTAGGTAATTTGAAACGTTTAAGATGATTGTGTTTTCATTATGTTTACTCTTCTACATACTGGAATTTGGAAATTTGCTATGGTATTCCCATCACAAAGAATTATCCAGCTTGCTTAGTGAAACTGGGTCTTATGCCATATTCTGTCTGAATAGTGGTGAAATAAATTTACCTCTAGGTGAGTTTCTTGTTAGAGTTAGTAGGTATGCTCTGTATGCTTTGTTATGTTTCACTTTTCACCTTCTCCTTTAAGGAAAGCAAAAGAAAATTTGTCTGGACAAAACAGAAATGTTTCCAATGGCCATGTAGTTTGTGAAAAAAAGCAGCAGCTGGAGTTGGATTCTATTGTAGAAGAAACCGTAACAGGAGATTATGCCTTAATCATAAATGGCCACAGTTTGGTGAGTTTGCCTCAGGTTTTTGTCCTTTCTTTTTCTTCACCGCAGTAATCATCTCTTTTGTGCTATCGTAATGAGACCTCCTTTGTCTTTTCCAGACAAATGTCACTACTAAATACAGGGCATACGCGATGATTTCCTGTTTGCAAAAGGAAAGGAAACTTCTAATCTATATCTCATACATTATTGTTTGGATCACCACAGTGAAGGGGAGGCTCCAAATAAATGCTAAATTCACAGAATATCAATCTTGTCTAAATGACTGTAGACCACTTAGCAGTATTATTTAAGTGCCTTTCTAGAGGGGAGTGTTACAGCTCACTGTTACTTAATTAAAATAATGCAACTGGGTGGATGTATTATAATTATTGCTCTTACTAATGTTTGTGACTTGTGGAGCACAACCTGACCTTCATGTAATTACTATACCAAATTATTGCTATTAAGATACCTCTAGTGGTTTTTCTAAATAGCAGCATTTTACAGCAATGCCAAACAATTTGCTTTGATTAGGAAATCTGGTTCTTGTCCTAATAGAATGAACTTGCATTGTACTTTTAATGTAGTTCAGATTCTAAATCTTGAACAAACATGAAAATACTATTCTGAGTTTCTAATTTAAAATACAAAAGGTCCAATTACACACCAGTGAAATTATAATTTATATGCACAAAGAATCTCACATCTTTCTCTGGCTTTGATGATCATTTTTCACTTTGGAATTTGGAAAATAAATATATCTTCTTGTAGACAGTTTCTTAGAGGACAAAAGAAGTTGGATATGAGGATATTGTGTTTTCTCCCTTGCGATCAGCTGTCTGCTGTTAGCTCTTAGTGCTTAGAGCATTATCCAGCTGGATTCCGACATAATGATGTGTTGCCTTCTACACCATGGAAAGTTACAGAGCTCAGCTGCAGGCCAAACTCAGTTGAAAGTTTGTCCAAATGACACAAAATTCTCTTTTGCACAGAATAACAGTAACTGAAAATTATGACTGTCATCTGGGTCTTAAAGCTGGTGGCCCCCAAGCTGAATTGCCCAGAGACCACAATATAGAAAGGGGACCTTATGAATTATACTTTGACTTTCTCTCAGGCTCAAAGAATCCAATGTGTGGTGGCATTAGAGTACTCAGGTGATAATTTATACCATTTTTCTCTCTCTGTCTCTAAGTGCATTGAAAGAAGGAGGTAAGATAGATGCTCTTCAAGAACCCCATCAGCTTCAAAGCCTGAAACTCATGGAACCATGAAATGTCATTTTTAATTTAAGGAGACTTGACTATGTTTTTGCTAGTATGGTCAGAAATCTTTTTTTTTT
>NW_016828193.1:259769-276326 GCF_001698545.2 Rhinopithecus bieti
TATGGTCAGAAATCTTTTTTTTTTTTTTCCTAAATCATGATTCTAATTTGCTTAAATCCTGATGTTTTACAGAATGTAATTGGGCCTTTTTTTTTTGCTCAGGGTCTTAGCATAGTTTTTCACTTGCTGATAATAAAAGGAGAGAGAGAGAGAGAGAGAGAGAGAGAGAGAGAGAGAGAGAAAGGGAGAGAAAGAGACCATTCTAGGCAAGACAGGCAGTTATCTGTTTTCCCTTTCAGAAAGAGTGATAATATTTGAAAATGCCAACTCACAATTTCACCTAGGGATTATAGGTTTGAACATGAGAATTTTCTGTGCTGAGTTATGTTTTTATATTCATTTACCGATCCAGCCATTCATCCATTGGCATTTTTATTAAGCCTGCCCAGGTCACAGTGCTTAAGTCTGAGGATAAGATTGTGAATAGAACATGGTTCTTGTTTTAGGGAATGCTGTCTAGTGGGTGAGATAATCACACAGTGGTATGACAAATACTGTAAAAGAGGAATGAACACAATGCTGTGAGAGCACAGAGGGAGACAAATTTACTTCCTTGTGGGAGGATCAGGGAAGACTTCCTGGAGAGAGTGATATTTTCAAGGAGAGGTAATGGCAAGTACAAAGGCACAGAGGCAAGAAAGAGCCCATTCAATCATGAGGAACAAGCGATTTGGCATGATGGGAAAAAAGTGTAGACTTAAAGGTGATGCTAGAAGATAAAACTCAAAAGGAACGCAGGGGCCAGATTGTGATGGGCTGTGAATGTCTTGCTAAAGATTCACGCAAAGATACTGGTGACTCAAAGTGTAAGTGGATTTCTGTTTCCTCTTAATGTGTTTATTAAAGAATTTACAGTAAAACATTTTCTAGGAAAAAAAATTGCACAGTTAATTGGAAGGGATTGTGCTATCTTTTTTAGTAATTTCTTGGCATATCTAAAGGCTCTTATGCATTTGGATAGGAGCAAGAGTAGAAATGGTTGAGGAACCCTGTCTGTGACATAGCTTGCATGCCCCTCTTTTGCACAGGCCTCTCTGGGTTTCAGTCATTATGTTCTTCAAGGGACAATCCCCAGGTCATCTGCTTTTCATCCTGCCTGCACATTAATAATCAACAACAACAAACTAAATATACAAAACAACAATGCAAAGAAACAAAAAGCCCATCACATAGAATAAACAAATCATCATCATTTGTAATTCATTCTAAACTTGGTGAGCTGGTAGATAGGTTCTGTCTTTTGTTTTCAGCAATTTTAATGGTTTCTAGAACTTCTCCAGCATTTAACTCTCTCCAGTGCAGCATGATATCAAGGAAGACATATAAATGGCGGTTTCTTTTATTTTTATTTTGAAATTCCTTAGTAGTATTTTAAAATTCGCTTGGTAGGAGTTCAACACTTATTTCTTTAGTTTTGTTGCTTGTGTGATTCTGAATCAACAATGACTTTTGAAGTGAATGAAACAGTTTAGCAAACAAATCAGTTGAGAAACAAGACATTTGTTGTTTCCTGTTCTTTTTTGAATTTTATTTTTAATCACACAGGCTCATGCCCTAGAAAGTGATGTCAAGAATGATCTCCTAGAACTTGCTTGCATGTGTAAGACTGTAGTTTGCTGCAGGGTCACTCCACTCCAGAAAGCCCAAGTGGTAGAGCTGGTGAAGAAGTACAGAAATGCTGTTACTTTGGCCATTGGTGATGGAGCCAATGATGTCAGCATGATTAAAAGTAAGAGGATATTTGCTCAATGGGGTATGCTGCATACATGGGGTCCTCAGTTTCAGCATTTGGCAATATATAATCACTAGATTGCGTTAAACTTTAATTTTGCCAGTGATTCTAAAATGAATGATACTTCTGGGTCCAATGCTACCACCATTATTAGCATTCATAACAAAATTTCTTTGTCTTTAAATAAACCATTTGTGTATTTTTAGGCCAGAAAAGGACGTCGTTCACCTTATACTATTTGAGGAAGTAAGTAGGTACGGTGTAGAGGAAAGAACACCAGACCCACATTTGTAATATGTGACTTTAACCCCATCTTTGCCACTTACAATTGTAAAAACTTCTATAAGTCACTGAACTTTTCTGAGCCTGACTTCCTCTTTTGTAAAACTAAGATAAATACCTATCATATGCGTTTCATGAGATAATATATGTGAAAAATTGTAATTGCAATGGCTGCAAGTTTTCCATAAATAAAAGAGGAATGACAAGTTTCCGAAAGAGATCGTGGCTTTGTTTTGGGAATGACAGTGTTCCTCTTTCCTTTGTAGGTGCTCACATTGGTGTTGGCATCAGCGGCCAGGAAGGATTGCAAGCAGTCTTAGCCAGCGACTATTCATTTGCACAGTTTAGATATCTCCAAAGGCTTCTCCTTGTTCATGGAAGGTGGTCATATTTCCGAATGTGCAAATTCTTATGCTATTTCTTCTATAAGAATTTTGCATTTACACTTGTGCATTTCTGGTTTGGTTTCTTCTGTGGTTTCTCAGCCCAGGTTGGTAAAAAGCATGTTTTTTTTGTTTTTTTTTTGTTGTTGTTGTTGTTGTTGTTTTTTGTTTTTTGTTTTTTTTAATATGGTATTACAAATGACTCTTCTTCATAGCTCTTTCCTAATAATAATAAATTGAGAGTTTTTAATGACTGATTCAAGTGACAGTATTACAATTATGTAATTGATAGTTGACTTGAGCTTTGCACCCAAGAAGAATATGTATCTAGCTGGAATTTTATTTATTTATTTTCTTATTTAGATAGTCAACCAGTGAGTACTCCTTCTGTGCATACTTTAGTTTTTGTTGAAATGTTTTTGGTATGATGACAGGTAAGCTTGTAGAGTTTTAATTTAGAACAGAAGTCTGTGAATCACTAATAAGAAATGTTGAGGTATCTTTACTAGGAAGATGGTTTCTTATCTAACACACTAAATGTATCTGGGCCGAGGGTATATGTGTTTTATATTAGGGAGAAGTAATTGGTACTCTGACACTAAAGCTGTTTAGACAGCAATTCATCAACTAAAAGTTGATCTATAGATAATGCTGGTAGGAAGAAAGAAAAATTAGCAAATTTATAAATTAGGATTCTGTTTTTATCACTTCTTATACATTTTAAAGGATAGTTATTTAGCCACACATCTTCAATATCAGAAAAGTGTTGACCCAATGAATCAACTGTAAAATGTAATATCTATGTCATCTAAATATACTTATAAATTTTAAAAAAGTTTTACCAAAAACTTAAATGTAGATATGGCATTGACATTTTGAACAACACAAGAAAAAGATTGTCCTTGAGAATGAAATGGTAACCATAACTCTCAGAGATTTATCCAGTTGTTCTTCCCTTCTTTGGGTTTTATCAGTGACACTGGATTCAACGATATGCATGAAGGTGATTTTTTAAAAAATCATTTTATTCCAAAAAGACTGAATATAAATGAAATCTTGGCATCTTCTGTTCTCTTACATGTGCTGAGGGAGATTAGTGAATTCCTTTTACAATGAAAATACGTTTTCAATATTTTCCCTTTTCTGGGAAGCTGAGATTTCTTAAAGTGAGGTACATCTGTTCCCATCCCTAATTTTCTCTTTTTAGGATAACATGCCCCAAACTAAAAGTAGATTATGTTGATATTTTTGCCTTTTTTTTGGTTAATCTCTTGACAGTTGAAGTAAAACAGAGTCTTGATTTTAGCTACTCAGAATTAGAACTTATCTTAGTGCTACTTCAGAGTGGGCATGGGGCTGGGGATATTTACATGCTCATAATTCCTCCTTTGTCCAACAAAGACAAGCATGGGAATGTGGCCTGTGGCTTCCTAGTCTGTTGATTTTCCTTCCACATAAGAACAAAGCAAGACCATCTGCTAACGGGTGTTTCTAAGAGATCTAATTTTCATATTCCAAAGGCTTAAGGTTGAAGAATCTCAAGACTATGAAGAGACAAACCGCATTTAAACCTCTTAGAACACAGAAGAGTAGTCAATGATTTGTATGTGCAGACACACTAAGCTTGAATAGGCAACTGTTCGTCTAAGTTGTCTGTTAAAACTGTGAAGTCGAAACTAATGTTCTATGACTTCTAACTTCTACATTTAGATTGTTTTCTGGGTTCTGATAAAATTGGTCAGAGCCAGATGTTAAGCAACTAGAATTTTTATTCTTTCATCAGTATTTGCATTTTAAAAGAGCAAGGGAGAATAATAATTGCCCCAAAGACATGAGCAGCTTGATGGTTGAACCCAGCCGTAAGGCACACCACCTGTCTGTGATTAGGTTTCTGAAATGTTTGATTTAACAAACATGTTTCTTTTCTGTGTCCCTTTCTTTCCCTTTTGTTTTTTTACACTGAAAGCTCTAGTTAATTGCACAATCTTCATTTTGAATCCGTTGTTAGTTCCCGATGACCATCTGTGTTCTTTCCTAAGCCGGTGAATTGGGTTGGACCAGTGGTTCTCAAGCTTTAGCGTGCATGGGAACCACATGGAGGGCTGGTTAGAGTACTGCCCGCTGGGCTCTAGACCCTAGAACTATACTTTGAGAACCACTGGGCTAGAAAACCTAGAAGAATATCCCAAGTTCTGCTTCCTTGAACACAGACCAGAGTAAAGTCCAATCTGCTGACTTTTTGTTTTGTCAACAACATTAGACCCTATTACCTTTTCAAAAGCGGAGGGGCCAGTTAAGCAAACGGCTGATCTCCCCTAGTTGAATTTTTCCAGAGGATTTAAAATCCTTTCAGCCCTCTTGCCAGGTCACTGTCCCTGAAGCATATTTTACCTGCACTAAGGGCCGGGTGGACAAGGGATGTCCGTTCAGGGTACAGGATTTCTTTCCCCAGTTTAGCCAGTCTATTATGATCTCACCTAGCTTAACCGTTAGCTCCTTGAAGAAAAGAAGTACATCTAACTCATCAATACATCTGTAATAAAATCTTGAATGTTACCTGCCATATAGAAGGCCTTCTAGTCGTTTCATGTTGTTGGGTGTTTCTATAGCCCTTTCCCATGCTTGAGGCAGTTGCAGCAAAGAGAGCCATTCCGATGTGCCTACAGTCACTCACACAGTTGCCACTTACTCTACCCACCCCAGGGGCCATCACTGCAGGCTCCGGATCTGGTCTGTGTAAACGTGTGCAGCCTGACCATCACTGTGGCAAAAGGGCTCAGGGTCTTAAGATCTAAATGTGGTTATGGAACTGATTTCAGAATGTAGAATGCTGTTTTTTTCAGTTGTGTTAATATTAATATGATAGCCCAATAGTTAATTGGGCTACAGGTGATACATTTCTTAGTTATTTATGCATCCTTTCATTCTAGGAAACACATAGAGTGGATTTTCCAGGTGTTTCGGCTGGTTCTTGGCTGATTTAAATAGAGCAGGATACATTTTTTTAGACAGAGGAGGAATCACCATAGAAAAATAATTGGGCCTCTGAATAGGAGTCCTGGACTGCTATCTACTTTGCCCTAATTTGTATAATGACCTTATCAAATTGGGACCTAAGCTTATACTGGAAAGGGTACTTTGGTCCCACTATTTAAGGATTTCACTCATTTAATAAATATTCACTAAGCCTTTGTTATGTGTCAGGCCGTGGTGCCTCCCGGACCTTATGTGCTGGGTATGTTAAAAAGTGTGCTCTTGATGGGCATGGCGAAGTGTGATCTCACAAATTTTACTAGCTATTCATGTTGTGGAAGGTTTAAGGTTTTATTTCCACACTCGTCAGAGAAATAGATGGGCTTTCCAGGAGAATGCTAAGTAGCAATTGCTTATCACCTGTTGGAAAGTAGAGGACAGCCAGTCAGTGACAGTACCCATGTAGTGGCATCAATATTGTGGGGTCAGCTTCTTTGTAGAATCATGATATTGTTGACACTAACAAGTAGGGATACAAACAAGTCATAATTATAGCTAACATTTAAATAGTACTTACTATGCTTCAGGCATTGTCTAAATGTTTTACCTGTATTAGCTCAATAGTTACAATAACCATATGAAGTAGGTTTTACAATCATGGTCTATATTAGCTTAATTATGGTAAAAAATACATGACATAAAATTTACCAACTTAAGGATTTTTAAGTGTAGAGTTCGGTAGTGCTAAGTAGGTACACATTGTTGTGTAACAGATCTCTAAAACTTTTTCATTCTGCAAAGCTGAAACTTTATATCCACTGAATAACAATTCTCCATTTCCCCTAGTCCCTGGCAACCACCATTCGACTTTCTTTTTCTATGAGTTTTACTACTTTAATTACCTCATATAAATAGAATCATATAGTATTTGTCTTTTTGTGACACGCTTATTTCATTTAGCATAATGTCCTCCAGATTCATCCATGTTGTAGCATGTGGCAGTATTTCTTTTCTTTTTCAGGCTGAATTGCGTTACATTGCATGTATATACTACATTTTGTTTATCCATGTATGCATCTATGGACATTTGGGGTGTTTCCACCTCTTAGTCTGTATCAGTTCTTGTTCAATATTTTCTAAATAATATTTGGGAGTTCTACTGTCCAGTAAATTCTGTTTCTTCCCACTCTTACCTCCCCATCTTCTCTCTTCAGGCTTAAAAATTTACAATTCACATTAGTCTGTGAATTGTAGGCTCTGACAAGTCTGAATGTAAAGAAACACTACTATATTTGACTCCAGGATGCATATATATATGTATTCTCACATCTGACATCTCTAAAACTTGGCTATGTCTTTATAGTCAAAAGTATATTACAATATCCTTTGATCTGGATTGAAGTCAGGTTTTCCAGAGAGCATTTGTGTGACTTCTTCCATTTCCCTGTGGGCACTGCTGCCAGCCTAAGATCTTTCTCTTTCCATATATTTTTTGAATTCAGATTGCAGATTCTAGTGAATAGCAGCTTGAGGTCCATGTTTTCAAGAGAGATTCTGTCTCTCCCTTTAGTTAGTGCAAAGCTGACACAGGCTAGTTTCCTTGCAGTCGCTTTCTGCATGAAGATTTCTCTTTTACACTGAGGTTGTAGCTCTTTGTTGCCCTACCTTTATGGGAATGTCAGTTTCCCCATTTGGTCGAATTTTGGCATTGATAATGGTATTTCTAACAATCAATTGTGCTTTAGAGTCAATGAGATTTGGCATTATTACCCAAACTCATTTGGCATGGAATGCTGCTTTTCCTTTTGTGTGTGTATGTTTTTGAGACAGTCTCACTCTGTCGCCCAGGGTGGAGTGCAGTGGTGTGATCTCGGCTCACTGCAAGCTCTGCCTCCCGGGTTCAAGCCATTCTCCTGCCTCAGCCTCCGGACTAGCTGGGACTACAGGCACCCACCACCATGCCCGGCTAGCTTTTGTATTTTTTAGTAGAGATGAAGTTTCACTGTGTTAGCCAGGATGGTCTCGATCTCATGACCTTATAATCCACCCGTCTTGGCCTCCCAAAGTGCTGTGATTACAAGCGTGAGCCACCGTGCCCAGCTGGAATGCTGCTTTTTCTAAGCAACACATATATCCTGTAGAACAGGTGCCATATGGAACTCACTTTGGGAAATTCTGGAATAGATGCTTCTATAGCAACAATTTCAAAACTTGACATTGCCTTGCTATTTACCCCAGTTCTAGTGTTTTGAAAACAATAAGACGTACAAAGAGCAAAATGATGCCAAGAATATTGTCCCCATAGGAACAGGCTATTTATGTTTCTCCCTTTACAAAAACTTCCACTTTAGTAATTAACTCTAGTCCAAGGGACAAAATACCCCTGTTTTATATACCAAAGTAAGGGATTACATTTAAACTTCTGCAAAGTCTTTTCCATTATTCTCAAAGATTTTTTTCATATTATAAAAATATTTATATGTGAATATATCTCAACTTTTATGCTACTAAAATCATATTCTTTTACAGCTTTCTTATTAAAAACACAACTTGTCACACTTTGAGAAAGTTCTCTTGATTTACGTTCTTCAAACATGTTATTTTTCTTAATGACATTCTGAAACACAGATTATAAATTATTTAACTATTCTGAGTCTATAGACATTTAAGATTTTTTTTTTTTTTCAGACGAGTCTTGCTCTGTTGCCAACCTGGAGTGCAGTGGTGCGATCTTGGCTCACTGCAACCTCCGCCTCCTGGGTTCAAGTGATTCTCCTGCCTTAGCCTCCCGAGTAGCTGGGACTTCAGGCACATGCCATCACACCCAACTAATTTTTGTATTTTTTAAGTAGAGACAGAGTTTCACCATGTCAGCCAGGATAGTCTCAATCTTCTGACCTTGTGATCCACCCGTCTCGGCCCCTCAAAATGCTGGGATTACAGGCGTGAGCCACTGTGCCCAGCCCAATATGTTGTTTTTAATTTAATAATTTCTGTCTTCCTTATCTGTGAGTCACATGACATTGTCAACTTGCTAATAGAAAGCAATAAAAATGCTTGCTATAAAGACAAAATAATGAAAAGGACAAACTCTTGCCTACCTAGAACTGGTTTTCTCATTGGGAAATAAAGAAGTGCATAAATTAATAAGTCTAATAGAAATATTGTATTTAGTTCGGTGCAGTGGCTCACGCCTGCAATCCTAGCACTTTGGGAGGCCAAGGTGGGCAGATCACTTGAGGTCAGGAGTTTGAGACCAGCTTAGCCAACATAGTGAAACTTCATCTCTACCAAAAATACAAAAAATAGCCGGACATGGTGAAGCGTGCCTGTAATCCCAGCTACTTAGGAGGCTGAGGCAGGAGAATCACTTGAACCTGGGAGGTGGAGGTTGCAGTGAGCCAAGATCACACCACTGCACTCCAGTCTGGGTGATGGAACAAGACTCCATCTCAAAAAAACAAAAAATGAAAACGGAAAAAACAAAACAAAACAAAACAAAAAAACACACAAAAAACAACTTGTATTTAAAGGTAATATGAGAGCATGGGGAAAGGAGAAATGTGTGATCTAGGATGACTTAGGAGGATCTTGAATGACTTAGGCACAGTTAGTCTGCAAGCAAGTGTGTGAATATTTTAAAAATTAAGTGGAGATCTGAAGGCCTGAAATTCTAGCTCCCTTCAGGGATTTGGGGCCTGATTTGCAGAAGGGTGTGAGACAATGGAGTAAAAGGAGGACATCCCTCTCCTCATACACTTTCCCACTGACCTGTAATTAGCTAAAATATTGTAATTTCTAAAATTGTATTTAACACCAACTCATTCAGAAATACCTTTCAAAAACTGCATGGCGTTGAAGGGGGAGCTTACTTAGCAGTGTTGTCTACAGCAAGAAGCCTGTTCTAGAGCAGGTGTTCTACCACTGTAAAGATGGAAACTCCGGTGTTCCCCAGCCTCACCCCACATGGGAGTGCCCTGGCATGTTAGCGGTACTGAAGACTGGCTGTGCAAGTGACTTGGATTTGGAATTGAGATTGGCGGGGATCATTGTCTCTTTTCCATTCCCTGTTTTCCCTGGAAGGGCCTGATTAGCAACAGGTTTAACTGAAAAATGTTTTGGCTTTTTTTAGTCCTGTTTTTCTAAGGACAATATGCTGTAAATGAGGCAAGTGAAAAGAAAACACATTTGTAAGAACATTAGTCTACAGAGAATGAGAATTTTTGAATGGGGGACAATTTCACCGTCATACTCTCTCACTCCCCGTTAAGATCACCCAACATGTGGCTTTGGCCTCCAACACCATGTGGCGGGTGATGAGGCTTTCTTAGCCCTTAAAGCCCCTTAGATAGCCACGTACTTCGTCTTTTAAAGAAAGTCAGCTGTCTGAGATCTTCCCACTCCCTGCCACCCCTCTCCTAAACTGCTTTAACAGAATTGAAAGCTCCATAGTGAAATGGAGCCAGTAGTAATAACAACTCCAAGGCCTGGCAGAGTTGGTAATAGCTGGCATCTCTTTAGAGGCCATTCCCGGGTAGGCCCAATCTTCCGTCACTTTCTCTGTCCAGTCCCAACAGCAGTGAGAGTTGCACACATATTCTCCAATGCAGAACCTATGGTCTGAATGCTTGTTCATTTACCAACAATAAACTGGGTGCCAGTTTAGGACCAGGTCCTCTGATGCCCCCCCTCCCCCAAGGAACAACAGAGTGAATCAAAGGGATGCCGTTCCTGCCCTCAAGGAACCTACAGTCTGGGAAAGATTTTATTTTCATAAATGCAAAACAAATGTTGAATAACCCCGTAATCTCCTTTCTCTTATTTCTCTACCAAAAGTTTCTTTTGGAATAAATTTACTATGGATAAGCCATGTCTTGGGGCCAACCCTGTCAAATCCCAGCATCATTCATAAGCACCTAAATATTCTTCCCTGTACCTCTCAGCAGATTGTTTGGAAGTAATCCTTTCTTCAGTTGAAAACATCTGACCAAATGTAAACAGATTCTGTTTTTTAAGACACAATGTTGACTTTCTAAAACACTAGTTTAATTATTTAATGAAGTGACATGTGCTATTTCTTTACTACATCAGTCTGTCTTTGGTGCCTGGTGGATTTTATCCAGGCAATTATTCTCTGAGGAGAGCTCCAGTAGATTCCAGCCAGTGCCCCATCCTGGTAGGTGGGCTGGGGCAGATGTGTAGGCAAATCCAGCTGTGGTGTGCAAGGCTTCAAGAGGCCGGATGGGTGGGAGCATCACTGCTTGTGGGATGATGGCACTTAGGACATCTGTGATGGATGGTCATGTGATGTAGGCTGGGCTGTAGTTGGTTTATGGACTTTCCTCTGGTTAACTTCAGTATGCTGCTTATGTTGTGATTGGCTTGGGATATACAGTGAAAAGAACCCGCAGACCAGACTCCCTTTTGTTTCCTATATTGGGTGGAATTTCCTGGGAGAAGCAGTGGGAACAAAGAACAAAAAGTATGTATCTTGTTGAAACCTAGAATCTTTACTCTGGCCGAGAATTTCAGAGATACTGAGTCCAGTCCCTCGTTTTACAGAGGAGGAGTCTGATGCCCCAGGAGCTGAGGATCAGCGGTAGGCAAAGCTAGGACCGGAACCAAGTCTTCTGGGTCGCGCTTCAGTGCTCTGCCTACTCTACCTGATGATAAGTGACCTCTTGGGTTGTTATAAATTTGGAAAAGCTAATGGCTATATCCTTTTTTTAAAAAACAAAACAAAACAAAACAAAACAAAACAAAACACTGTCTTCCCTAAACCCCTAATCAGCAAATGTTTGCTTTATTTGGAATCTAGAGGAGAAATGTCCAGAAACACTCAGTTCGATATGACTATGTGGAGGAAATGAGTCCTCTATTGAAAGAGACCTCATGTCTTGTGCGATGTGTCATAGCTTAGTGCTGTGGGAGGGACGGGCCTGTCCCTAGGCAAACTGTTTTGTAGAATCATCTGGAAGCTTGAGGACACCTTCTGCTGGCAAACGCTCCAACTCAACTGCCACTGAGAAACAAATTAAATTAAATTTGTTCTAATGAGATTTCCAGCCAGATTTCTGCACCAGAGAGGTTTGGATAAAGGAGACTAAGTCTCTAAACTGAATCATGGATGCCTTTTAAGGACATGCCTTATCCCAATCTATTATTGAAACCCATATGAGTTTTGTGGAGTTCACTGTGGGTTTGGAGTCACTATTTATACCTGTAACTTATTTTAAAAGCACCCTATGCCCTCAGGACTTTTCATAAAGAGGAACTGTCCCCCACCAAGGATACAGCTAAATTTAAAAAAAATTAGTTGAGGTCCTATTTAGAAAATTCATGCTCAAAACTATGCAACTACTGGTACTATGTACTTGTGAGAGGATATTATCTGATAACAATTTATCATTGTCAGTGAGATACAGGGCTGTGTATGGTTTTTTTTTTTCTTCAATTCTACTGTGATATGGAAGCAATTATCTTGTCAAGGCTGGAAAAACTTTAGTTCTGTCAAACAGTATAATAAAACAACAAAAAGCTTGGAAAGTGACATGAAAGAGTGCGACTAATCTTAAGGCTTTGATGACTTCGTGGATTTGGTTACCTGTGAGCCCATCTCCACCTGGCATGGCAGCTCTGCTCCCCTCACCTTCCAGATGTGCTCTGGGGAAAGTCTAGAACTGGACGAGTGTGCAGGCCTGGGTCACTCCTCCTGGATGCTGCGAGCTGGTTTTTACTAATTACACTAATCAATAACAGATGTGCTGAGGCTAAGCGCCTCATATTTATTCCACAGTGTGTTTTCTTTAAATGACAAATGTTTTTTAAGGCCCCCAAAAGGTCATTAGATAGGTTTTCTCTGCAACACATAGGAAAAGGGGGATACACATCTCCAAAGAGGTAGTAAGTTCGTCTTGTTATTTGAACAAGGAGCTCGGCCAGTGGTCGAGCAGAAAGAGCAGAAAGCCCTTTGTAGCTGTTTGAGAACTTTATTAAGGTTTATTTAAATGTGTCATTCTATAAATCACAGGTTTTATGTTCTCCAAGCTGTTTTTAGATTGTAATTTGTAGCTGGAGTATTTTTAACTATATAAAATGGTTGATAAGGCTGATAAATTGCTCCCATAAAGAAGGGAGCAAGGAGAAGCTTTCCTTAAATAGAAAACAGTGAAGTTGGAAAATGAACTCTCCTCCCTCTTTTTTTTCTGATCCATGAAGAGACACTTATAGGATTTTAAACAGACCTGTGACATCCATCTTGCAGTGGCATGGGCCTTTTCTCTCTGTTCAGAATATTGGAGATAGGGAACAAATATTTTCGGAGGCAGGAGGTGGCAATGGCTTCCCCTGGTGATACAGGCACCTTAGGGAAAAGAGTTTCTTTGTGGGACTCCTTTCATAGAAACAATCTGATCACCCAAAATCAGAGTGTCCAGCCTAGAAATCTGAAAATGAATCCTCACCCCTCAACCCCCCCCTCCCCCTCTCTTCAGGGCATGCTGTCAACCTGTGTTGGGTGGGTTGGGGAGGGAAGAAGAGGTGGTAGAATGCCTGAGCATGCTCGGAAGGGGAGAAACAGGGAGGTTGATCTGGGCTCGTGTGCCCCTCTCAGCTAGTCCTAGTCACCAGAAGGGGGACTTAAAATTTTTCCAAGGGGATTTAAGGACTGTAAGAAGAAGTGGGGCATTTACTAGAATAGCTATTTGAGTAGCTGCAGATCTCTTGCAAGGATTCTTGAACAGAAACCTGTTGTAGAAGAAACATTGCTTGACCGGGAGCAGTGGTTTATGCTTGTAATCCCAGTACTTTGGGAGGCCGAGGCAGGTGGATCACCTGAGGTCAGGAGTTCAAGACCAGCCTGGCCAACATGGTGAAACCCTGTCTCTACTAAAATACAAAAATTAGCCAGGCATGGTGGCAGGCGCCTGTAATCCCAGCTACTCGGGAGGCTGAGGCAGGAGAATTGCTTGAACCCAGGGGGTGGAGGTTGCAGTGAGCCGAGATCATGCCATTTCACTCCAACCTGGGCAAAAGAGTGAAACTCCATCTCAAAAAAACAAACAAAAAAAGATTGCTTGTAGCCTTAATTTCTGTGAAAGACCCTGAAGTCTAAACTGTGCTAAGCCAATGCCCATAACTGGCAAAGTTGGTTTCTAAGGTAAAGGACTCAGGTTAACACATTTTGGTAGATCCTGAGATAAAAACCATAATTAGAGTGAACAGTGATTGATATAATTAAGTATTCATGAAGAAAGTAATTGTACCAAGGTACTAATTTTTCTTTAAATCTTGTTCTGATGTTATATTGATCTCATGGCTACCATAGTTTATTATAGAAATAAATATCTATGGTTGTCTCAATAAAGAATTCTATTTTGTAAAATATAATTAGCATGAAAATGTACCTTTTTATTTACTCATTAAACACATCGCTTGAAGCTTGCATGCTCCCCTGTCCTCCCTCCTTTCTTCCTTCCATCATATGGTGCTCACTTATTGAGCACTGTCTTTCAGGTGCTGTAGTGGCATTTACCTCATTTCATCGAATACTCACAGCCTCCCTATAATCCTGATTTTATAGCCGAGGAAACCAAGACTCAAAGAGATTGAGTATCCTACTCAAGTCCACACAGCTGTCTGCTGACTCCTTTACCCTTAAGACACCAGCTTCCTTTAATTGAGCAGGTGCTGAGTTTGGTTCTTGGGCCCCATAGGTGAGTTAGATTACCCGCTGTCAAGTAGCTCACAGTCTCGTGAGACGGGGCTGGGAAGCAGCATATAAATAATTGTAAGTCAGTAGTTAAGAAGCAGTGAGGTATGGGGGCATCATGGAACTACCAATGAGTGGTCCGGAAGCCACTCACGGAGGTAGGGAGTGGCCAGGGCTCAGAAAGGCTTCCTGGAAGACCTGCCCACCGCCCCATCTCATGCTGACCCTTCCAGGATCAAACATATTGAAGAAGATGAGAAGTAAGAGGATGGGCATCCTAGCAGAGGGGACAACAGGAGGAAAGTTCCAGAAGTGAAGCATAGCTTGGGCAGGAACACAAGCCGTCAGGTATTTGGGGAGTAATTTGATATGGTGTGTTGGAGAGAGAGAGAAATCTCAGATTTCTGATTTGGATGCTGGGGTGGATGTAATGGTATCAGATACTGGTATAGGGAACCCAGGAGGGGCAACTGGTTAAGGTAATATGAGGATGAGCTCTCGTCTTGATATATTGAGTTTGAATCTATGGTGCATCTGTGGGAAAATGCCTAGTAGAAAGTTAAATATGTAGCGTTTACTAAAAAGTTGTAAAATAATTAATTCAACAAGTATTTATAGAGCACCTATAGTCAACAAAAATAGAGTATCTACCAATGACTAGATCCTGCTCTGGGCATTAAAATTGTAGTTGTGAGTAAATTTCTGTTTTCATGGAGATTATATTCTAGTGGGATGAAGACAGATAATAAAGAAAGAAATCAATAAGATAATATCAGAATTGTTAAGAAAGAACTTGGTAATGTAAAAGGTCTCATTGAGAGGGTGAGGTGACACCGGAGCTGTGACCCAGGTGTTCAGAGAAACTTCCACGTGAATACCTTGGGATTAAAGTGTTCCAGGCAGAGGGCACAGCCAATGCAAATGTCCTGAGGCAGGAATGAGCTGATTAAGTTGGAGAAAGCCCATCAGCAAAGCCTCAGCTAGGTGAAGGAGGGTGAGAACGTTGGGAGGTGAAGTTGAAGAGGCTGGCAGGGGACCAGGAAGGGCTCTTAGGACATGATGAATAGGGAGTCTGGATTCATTCCAAGTAAAATGGAAAGCCGTTAGAGGGTTTTAAGCCAGGTCAATGCTAATGTTGTTATTTTAAATCAGTGGTCCTCTATCTTTTTGGTACCAGGGGATGGTTTGTTTCGTGGAAGACAATTTTCCACAGACGGGGGGATGGTTTTGGGATAAGACTGTTCCACCACAGATCATCAGGCATAGAACTGGCATGCACAGTTCACAATAGGGTTCATGGTCCTGTGAGAATCTTATGCAGCTGCTCATCTGATAGGAGGTGGAGCTCAGGCTGGCTTGCCTGCCGCTCACCTGCTGTGCTGCCTGGTTCATAACAGGCTATGGACTGTTATAGACTGTTGGGGAGCCCTGTTTTAAATGCCAAAAAACAGCATATAAAATTGTGTTTATTGTATGCTCTCAATTACGTTAAACAAGGTGAGGGAAAAAGCCTTCAAGGAAACTTTCTTTTTTCTTTGGAGACAGAGTTTCACTTCTGTCACCAAGGCTAGAGTACAATGGTGTGATCTTGGCTCACTTCAACCTGTGCCTCCCATGTTCAAGTGATTCTCCTGCCTCAGCCTCCCGAGTAGCCGGGACCACAGGTGCACACCGCCACAACCAGCCAATTTTTTGTATTTTTGGTAGAGAGGTTTTCACCATGTTGCCAAGGCTGGTCTTGAACTCCTGAGCTCAAGTGATCCACTGGCCATGACCCCCGAAAGTGTTGGGATTACAAGTGTGAGCCACCGTGCCAGGCCAAGGAAACTTTCCAAATGACACCACTGATTGAGAGAGGTGGTTTCATGCAGTGGTCAATGTTGCGGGCACTGAAGTTCATAGGCTTGGAGTTGGCTCTGACACTTGCTTGGCTGGCAGTTCTCAAACTTTATGATCTCAGGACCCCACTCTCAATATTTATCATCTTAGGAATGAAAATGAAGAAAAAAATCTAAACACTTTTATTAATTTGTTAAAAAAATGGTGAACCCATGACATGTTTACAAAAGTAACATTTTTAAGAAAAATGCTTATTTTCTGAAACAAAAACAAGTTAATGAGAAGAATGCCATTGTTTCACACTTTTGTAAAACTAGTTAACATAATAGAAAACAACTGGGTTCTCATAGCACCTGCATTCAGCCAGCTGTGATGTCACATATCGTATACACTTATGAGAGAATGGGGGGAAAGGGTAAATACATAACTTTTTGTATTATTTTGAAAATAGTTTTGACATTATGGATCCCCTAAAAGGTTCTGAACTATACTTGGAAAACCTTTTTTTCCCTTTGTGTTTTAAAAAATATAATTAAAAAGTTGTGGGTACATAGTAGGTGTATTTATTTATTGGGTACATGAGATTTTTTTTTTTTGAGTTTTTAGAGATTTTATTTTTTAATTTTTTAAATTTTTAT